>NW_027097362.1:0-41518 GCF_019320115.1 Miscanthus floridulus
ACATGTTGCAATGGTTGTACAAGTATGTTGCAAGCGTCCGTCTCCAATGTGTCATTTGTTTTTTAGAATTATATCGCAAGTGTGTTTATCTGGATGTTGCATATGTTTCGCACATATGTTGCAAGCATTTTATCTGGACGTTGCGTATGTTTGCAATGGTTTTCAATTTTTTTGCAAGTATTTCAGCTGCATGTTTTTCAAGTGCTTCATCTGTCTTTTTTGTAAGTTGCAAGTGTTGTATCTGGATGTTTTAAAAGCAGATCTTGTGTTGCACATGAGATGCGTGTGGGGAGTGGGTGGGTGCGCGAGCGGTCCCCGCACGGGCGACGGGTGGTGCGGCCCCTGTGGGCGCGGGTGACGCTGACACGGTCGAGTGACGTTCAGGCGGTGCGGGCCCACGTGTGGATGTGCGCAAAATGGAGGGGAAAACGACTACAGCGAGAGGCGCCAGACGTCTTTGTTCTCCCGGAAAACATTTGGGTTGACCCTATTGTAAAACATATGGACTCTATCCTAGAAGGAAAGGTGAAGGAGGAATCCTGATCCTAGTCCGTCTGTATGTGGGCTCTTACCAAACTCTTAGGCCTTGGCAGGACTATATATACGCGTGAGCTCTATGTTGTAATTACCCATATTTAGAGGAATAAAGAATAGTCTCCTATCTTGTGTCTATTTGTTCTTCTACTTTCATCTACTGTGTTGATCATCACGACAAGCTCTTTGTCATCACGACAAGCTCTTTGTCAACTTCGCCGTTGAAGCCGTCGCCGATCTTCGATGCCGGCGCTTGTACCGTCGACATCCCGCTACGACTACTTCGACGACATCAACATATCCGACGTTATTAGCGGAACGGATCTGCTATCCCTACCTACAAATAATCTACACTGCATCGACATGCACCGTCGTTATCGAGCAGGCGGTTCTACGACAATGCCAAACACCCTACGCACCACTGCCTTACGTGGCACGTGAGGTAGATCAAATTGACATCCTCTATAAGGTATGAAAAGATCGCATCCCGAAGATTGCATTTGTCCCAGGCATGCATCAATCTGGGCAATTGTTCCCATATCTTAATACTGTACATGTAGTACATACAAAGTTGTACACGCAGTACGTACAGTCATATTATATATATATATATATATATATATATATATATATATATATATATATATATATATATATATATATATACACACAGATTGGTTTTAGGGTTAGTAATAAATAATGCTTGCTGGCTTGAACGCCGACCTGCAGTGCAGCACCATGCATGAATGCATGAGCATGTGCACCGTCTAAGCGCGATGCATATAAGGGGCCAATGGGCATGTACGTTGCCGTAGTGCACCGTCTCGCCGAGACCGCCGGAAGCTCGATCCTACTCGAACATCATCATGGACCGGCATGTCGTAATCATCCGAAATCAAGTAGTAATACAAGGATAGTCGTCGCAAACTGCCTGCAGCAGCCAGCAGCAAAGCATCGAACGAGGGTCGCACAATCAGTGCCTGAAAACTCGACGCATGCATGCGGATCTAACCTACATCCGTATGTGCCACACGACGCGGCACCAATGCCGTTCATCCAATCGTGACCCGTACGCCATCGTCTCCGGCCTATGCCCTGCCATGGCCTGAACTTTGCCGTGTAGAACAGCTCGATCATATCGGAAGCTACTACAGCCCCAACTCGTCATCCTATGCTCCAATGCACCCACCACAGTCGCCGATGCACGTACGTACTCTCTTGGATCTCCGCCCTCACACGCGAAGCTTGGCACTCGCGGCCGTGGTACCAGCCCGCTCGAAGCGATTGGCTTAGGAAGCCACTAGGTTTTGAAATCCTTGCCGACAGCCCTAATCCTGTATGAAGGCTTTAGCGGTTTAGGAGCTGAGGGGAAGATTATATTTATATTTATTAACGGAAAAGTCTCGAAGACTGGATAGATCATGGAGGGAATATAAAAATCTAAAATAAAAGGATCTGTTTCTATTAATCCGAAATTTTTACAAAAGGTCTTGATTTCTCGCAGAAATTAAGTATAGATTTGATATTCTTGTAGAATAGCGCCTATACTTTCTGAAAAATACAGATTCTGGGTGTTTCTGAATATAACCCCTCGAGAATTTCAGTTTTCACAGATGTTTATGCATATTTCTTATACCCGCATGTATAAGAGTTTTGTATGCAACATTAAATCTGTAGTTTAATTGTTATTTTGCCTAGCTTTATTTTTTTGAAATTAAGAGTAGATTTAATTCTGAAAATTTTCTACGCTTTGGATTTAATTCTGATTCTGAGAAATGCTAGTGCAAGCCTGTTATGAATTTTATATACCATGTAATTGTAAGAATAAGTTTTGAACAATTACACTACAAACATGGTATATGAGCTCTCTAAATCCTGCAAAACCTTAGATTTATCACATTTGAGAGACTTATATTTGTTTTCCCTAGCATAATGAATTTTTGGGATGAATGAATATTTGATATTAATTCTGAAAATTTGCATATACCATAATCCTGAAAAATGCTAGGATGCTTCTAAGAGTATTTTGCATAACCATCCACTATCTTTTTGCACTTTGCCACTTGTTTACTTGTAGTAAACTCATACGCGCATGATTATTCCAGTAATAATAATATATGCATACCTTCATGAAAAAGGAATATCCTGGATTTATCCTGAATGATAGAATTATATAGCATGGTCATTATTAAATCCTAGTAGGATATTCTACTACCACTGAAGTGGAGTAGACTCAGGCACTATAGTTCTTGGCATTACTCTCAAGAATGAGTATGTGTCCACAATAAATCTCAAAGGTCTTGTGAGACTCACTGCATGAGAAATTTTAGAAGATATCCCATATTATTGAAAATTGAATTTTCAAGCTTACATGACCATATGAGATATATACGTGGCTCTATAAACAAATACAATGGCCTGAAGCTTTGTATTAAATGTCATAGAAGACAAGATTGTAAATAAGATTTTATCGATGAATATTCTCGAAGAAATGTCTCTTATATATAGAATATTAAAGAGCAATGTAATACATGAAGTATTTAAATTTGTCGTAAAAAATTACTCAAATAGAAGTTGAGTTAGAATTTTTAGACAACTCTATGAACCAGGATATATGACTTGCATATGTTGCACTCCTAGAAGGATCATGATTATATATCACCACTATAAAATAAAGCATGCATGCGAAGCTGCTAAATGTCAAGCATAGAAGCTAAGACATGTAAGAATGGATAAGAATTTTTAAGGTTTCTCTAGAAGAACTTAAATCATGTGTTTAAAGATTTGTTTTGTCTTTAAAACTACTATATCGTGAAGTATTGGTAGTGGTGGTGGTGCTTTAAGTTTTAGTTCCCGTTGATTTAAGTTGTTCATACTCAAAGAAGAGTTAATGGTTAATTTATCAGCTTGAAGGCTAATATGAAGGATTCCATATTCTTAGATGTAATTCTTACTTGCAGTAGTATGTGTTAATCTTGCATGGAATGAATTATAGATTTATATGTTTCACATATGAACAATTGCCTATTTTTGCCTATCTAAATAATTTTTGCAATGATTTTATCCACTAAGAAGCCTCATTAACCATGAAGGTTATAGTGCTTTGTGTGGTACTACCATATAGGTAGAAGGGAATCTAGATTTCCTAGAAGTACATGAATAATTGAACTATACTGGCATATTAGCTAATCTTGGAAGGATCAATTTTACCAAGAAATAGTATAATCCTAAAACTAAGTTTTAATAGCCCAAAAGCTAGAAGTCTATGTCCTACTCTGAATATGTTGTTGTACATGAATAGTACGCTTGATATGTGAATTTCATGCCAGAACCAATGAATACTATAGAAGTATGATTGGATTCTATGGAACATTAGAAATGATTATTCATAGATGATGCATGAAGCATATTACTACTTGAAGTAGTTATGGCACAAAAAGGAGGAGGAACTTGGGTAAAGGCATGAGAAAATGTGGGTAATTAATATTTTATAGGCATAGCCTTCATAAATCTATCTTTAAGTGCACATATAAGGACTTGAAGTTCTAGCCACGGCCCTTCCGACCGAGTTAACTTTCTCTACATTGCACTAATTGCAAGCTTGTAGCTTTGCATGTTGTTGTTATTTATTATGTTGGATTGAATATCAATATTCCACATTACACTTGAATATATATCACTATGTTGTGTTCTCATCGAGCTACAACTATCTCCACTCCTGCATGAATATTAGCATAGAAGCTAGATTTATAGCTAGTAGCTACCTTGCATTTCTCCCATAATTAGATTGGCTAGCTAGTACGCTATGTTTATAGTTCCCATTGAACTAAGAAATATCTTGCTTTAAATGGATTGCACGATAAGCAATAAATTGGTTTAGGGCCAAGTAGCCTAAGATAAGGGGGAGCGAGTTAATATGAAATTTTCTCAATGGAGACTAACCCAATTGATGAGATGAATACTTATGGAATTAATATGATGGATAACACACTTATGATGATTTGGGATTTATGAAGAAAAGGCATCTTGGGGAATTTTGCATTAATAACAATTAGAAAGTCTAAAAGAAATTTCATGTGAGTTCCAATGTTGCGTATTCTATATTTTTGAAGTATATGGTCCATTTTTTTATATGAGTACTTGGATCAATTATTTTGGCTAAACAAAAAAGAAGCTAGACAATGAAATAGTTTTCTAAACTATGATATGTGCAAATCATGGAGAAAACATCCCTGAGTTTGTAGGAATGCTGAACTTTTTTAAGTGCACTTTATGTATTCTAGCTCGCTGCATTAATGGATAATAACCCCCGTGTTTAAATATGTGCGTTAATATTTCCCATAAATCTCTATCATAGCATACATGGATGGGCCTCCACTTGTAGTTGGAGATACAAGAATTCGAATTATTTTAAGCCCATCATAGGGGATATCTTTTGAAGTATGCCATTAAAGATCTAATATTGGCATTAGGGGGAGAGAAAGCCTATGTTGAATGCCAACTATTATTTCCATAGAAGGAAAATGATCTTAAGAGAAAATATTCCTTGAAGCTTGAAGCAGGAATAGTGTCACGTAATAAATCAAACAATAGTTTGACTAATGCTCTAGTGAAGCATGAAGCTGAGCATATGCCAAATATTTTTGAAAATGAGAGGAGTAACTTGAAGTTATAAACCAGAAGTTGTGTTTACTAGTAGTAAACTAAAATGTTGTATACTATCAAGCTAAAATCCATGGGGACGCCTGTGGATTCTAGTTTAATGTATACTTGTTGAATAAAAATAAAATACAAACAAACTCCTCCATTCTCATGAAGAGAACACCTCACGAAGAAGGTCAAGCACCTCATGTAGAGGATCATCATGAAGATGAAATCCAACACACTAAGCGCGCGCATCATAGTATTGGGTATGCAGAACAATAAATTATCTCTTGTTTTGGAAATAACAAAGAGACTGAATTATCTCATATTATGAGAATATTGGGAGAAAATAATAGTTGTCGACAACACTACCTCTATAATTGCAAATGTTTCTCTTACGAGAACCCAGATCCAAAAAATAAAGTCCATGACAAAGTCGTCTGTAGCGATTATATCGGGTCAATGAAGAAATCAATTGAGGTTGGATCTCCTACTGAGAAGAAATAAATGTTCTGCTATATCTCTGGCAAATGAAATGAATGAATATAAAATATGCAGTTAATTAATAGATCATGAAGATCCATATAGTTCCCGAAGAATATAAATTGCAACAAATGAAAATTAAATCTCATATCAAGTATTAAGAAGTCTAAGGTAGAAGAATATATTCCTGTATGAATATTGAAGTCTCAAGAAGAGCATGTCCTAGAAGGAATAGTCATCGAATGACTCTATAGTGAATAATACTATCTCAACGTGCATATCACATAATAATCCATCATATAGTAGAGAATATATATCGTAGAAGATAAATATTATTCACTAAGAATGAGAACATCCCTGAAGGATTTACCAGTCGATTCTTGAATAAACACCAGTAATCCCTGAAGTGAATGTAGACCCGAGAGAATAAAAATGAGGAATCCTAAACACCATGAAGGTGTCATACAAACACTCAGAAAGTGTATATTGTAAAGCTAGTAATAAAGTGTTGATTCCTCTAAATACCATAGAAGGTATAAGAGTAGTGGTGATTTTGCCAATTGAGTTATCCCCTAAATGCCAAATGTAAGACTGAATTTATTATTTAGTGGTATAATCAAAATCTCAAAGATTTAAAGAAAATATAATTTGAAAATCCACTAAGAAGGAATTACATGTATTCAAACTCTAGTATAAGATTTGATGCACTATCTAGAAGATATTGAATATTGTAACTACACCATTTTGTTGAGGAGTATAAGTTGCGGAGACTTCATGTTTGATTCCAACTTCATCACAATAAGCTTCTATGTTTGTGTTGTCAAACTCTTTACCGTTGTCACTTCTTATCTTCTTGAGCTTCACTTCAAATTCATTTTGAGCTCTCTTGACAAACTTCTTAAAGCACGAGGCAACTTCGGATTTGTCATGAAGAAAGAACACCCATGTGTACCTTGAATAGTCATCCACAATCACAAGACAATAGAGATTTCCTCCCAAACTCTTGTATGTTGTTGGTCCAAATAGATCCATATGTAGGAGTTCTAGCACTCTTGTGGTTGACATGAAAGCTTTGGTTGGATGAGTGTTTGCAACTTGTTTGCCGGCTTGACATGCACTATAAAGCTTGTCCTTTTCAAACTTCACATCCTTCAACCCTCTCACCAAATCATTCTTCATAAGCTTCTTGAGTGAGCTCATCCCAACATGAGCAAGTCTTCTATGCCATAGCCACCCAAGTGTTGTTTTGGTGAATAGGCAAGTCTTCAAATTTGCATCTTCGGAGGTGAAGTCAACTAGATATAGGTTATTGTATCTAAATCCATTGAATATCACTTGATTATCATCTACCTTGAATACAACAACCTCCTTCTCGGTGAACAAGCATTGAAAGCCAAGATCACACAATTGCCCAACGGATAGCAAGTTGAAGCTCAATGAAGCAACATAGAGCACATTGAAGATGGAATGATCATTTGATATTGCCACTTTGCCCAATCCTTTAACCTTGCCCTTTGAATTATCTCCAAATGTTATTTTCTCTTGTCCATCTACCTCTTCATCTAGTGAGGTGAACATACAAGGATCACCGGTCATATGTTGAGTGCAACCACTATCAATAACCCAATGACTTCCACCGGTCTTGTAGTTCACCTACACATATGAGATTCAAACTTTAGGAATCCAAACTTGTTGAGGACCCTTCACCTTCTCAACAAGTGACTTAGCCACCCAAATCTTCTTAGGCCTACTCTTGTTAGGGGGTCCTAAGAACATAACTTTCATCTTTCCACTAGAATCTTTTCTAAGCATGTAGTGAGCATTGAAAGCAAAAGGTCTAGCATGCTTGGACAAGGGTTGTGGCGGTGGAGTTTGACACTCATGAGCAAAGTGGCCTTCTTGTCCACACTCAAAACATCTCTTTGGCTTTGGCTTTGGCTTTGATTGTTGTTGTTGAGCTTGAGCCTTCTTCTTTTCTACACTTGCCACATATCCAATGCCACTTCTATCTATCTTCATGACGGTGTTCATGAGTAGCTCACTTTGGAGATGCTTGCCTCTAGCAAACTTGCTCAATCCAATCTTGAGATGCTCTTTCTCCAACTTGAGCTTCTTATTTTCTTCTTTTAGAGCATCATCTTTCTTTTCTTCCTTGAGCTTCTTGTTTTCTTCTTTGAGCTTCTCATTCTCAAGAATCAATTCTTTGTCATGATCAAGAGTTTCTAGCACAATGATGTTGTGGCTTTTCATCTCTTCAAGATCTTTCATGAGCTTCTCATTATCACTCTTGAGCTTGACATACTCATTATAATCATTGCACTCAACCACTTGCTTGCCTTTGCTACTAGATCCATGCTCAATGCTTTCATCAATTAAATCATCACATGAAGTAGCTATATCAATCTTGATAACATGGTTAGTAGCATCATGTGGCTCATTTGGTAAAAATTCTTGAGCAATAACAAGAGTATCATGATTAATCTTAAGAGTAGTGTATTCATCTTTTAGCTTGTTGTGGCTAGTGATGAGTTCATTGTGCATCCACTCAAGTTTATCATGTTTATCTTTAAGCTCTTTCTTGGAGGATTTGAGCTCCTTGAGTTAGGATGATATAGCATCATTAGTTTCTCGAAGCTCATCATTAGCCTTTTCCAATGTATCACACTTAGCTAAGAGTGAATCATTTTTAGCATCAAGCTTTTCATTTGTAGCTCTACTCTTTCTAATGATCTTAGTGTATTTTCTTAATATTTTGACAAGATCATCATATGTGGGTGAGTCATCATCATCGCTATCGCTATCATCATCACTACATGTTCATCTTCACTACTATCATCACTCTTAGTTACCTTGCGTTCACCTTTGGCCATAAGGCATAGGTGTGTAGAGGATGATGGCGATGGTGGCGGTGAAGATGCAAGATCAATAGCAATGGCGGCCACCTTTTCATCGTCACTATCTTCATCGGATGATCCACTTGATGAATCTATGTCCGTGAGCCAATCACCGACAATGTAGGCCTTTCCACTCTTCTTCTTCTTGTGGAAGTCCCTCTTCTTGCCATCTCTCTTCTTGTATGGCTTGTTCTTTTTCTTCTCATCTTCATCTTCATTGCTTGAGTCATCTTTCTTGCCCTTGTTCTTGTTCTTGAACTTGTCTTTCTTGGGCTTTGTGCATTGATGAGCAAGATGGCCAAGTTCGCCACAATTGTAGCAATCCATCTCGGAGATTGGCTTTCTTCTTGAGCTAGTGAAGAACTTCTTCTTCTTGCCATCAAACTTGATGCTACTCTTGTTTAGCTTCTTTAGCATCTTGGCGGTCTTCTTCACCATGAGAGCAAGACTTTCTTCATCATCTTCATCACTTGAGCTCTCATACTCAAGTCTTGCTTTGCCCTTATCTTGGCTAGCTTTGAATGCTAAGTACTTCTCTTTCTTCTTTGTAGAGGATGAGCCATCTTGTGGTGTGATGTGCATGTACATCTCATGAGCATTGATCTTTCCCAAGATTTGTATTGGTGTAGCGGTGGAAAGATCACCTTGGTGTAGCACGGTCACAATATGGCCATATTTGTCAATGGGGAGGACACTCAAGATCTTTCTCACAACATCGGATAGCGACATTTGAGTAAGTCCAAGCACATTGACTTCCTCTACAAGAACATTCAAACATGAATACATCTCATTAGCACATTCTTTGGGAAGCATCTCAAATGAATTTAGCTTTTTAATCACAAGATGATAGCGTTCCTCACGCTCACTCTTAGTTCCCTCATGGAGCGCACAAACGTCCGACCATAGTGCATGGGTGTCTTTGTGGTTCCTTATGCGGTTGAACACATCTTTGCAAAGACCTCTAAAGATGGTGTTGCGAGCCTTTGCATTCCATTTTTCATAGTTCACTTCATCGCCTTGAAGTTGTGCGGGATTCTTAGGTGTTGGGAACCCTTGAGAGGCGGCTCTAAGTATTCCAGCGTCTAGAGCTTCTAGATATGCCTCCATGCGAATTTTCCAATATGGAAAATCATCCCCCTCGAAGATAGGAGGAGGTCCATCCCCGTGAGACATCTTACTCTAAGCGGTTAAGCTTAAAAACGTGAGCACGAGGCTCCGATACCAATTGAAAGGATCAAGATGCCCAAGAGGGGGGGGGTGAATTGGGCTAATTCTAAATTTTTCTTGCAATAATCAAATCCTATGGATAGCCCAATTAACCCCTTGTGCCTAGAAAAGTGTTTCTATCAAATTAACGCACAAAAGACTTGCAACCTATGTTCCAAACTTACTCTAGCATGGCAATTCTGTGAATATAAAGACAAGTATTGAATTGCTCAAAGTAAATACTTAAAGTAAATGGAGAGAGGAACGCGGCGATGTTTTGCCGAGGTATCGGAGAGTCACCACTCCCCACTAGTCCTCGTTGGAGCACCCACGCAAGGGTGTAGCCCCCCCTTGATCTGCGCAAGGATCAAGTGCTCTCTACGGGTTGATTCTTCGACACTCCGTCACGGCGAATCACCCAAAGCCGCTCACAACTTGAGTTGGGTCACCCACAAGCTCCGCCGGGTGAACACCAAGCTCCCAATCACCACCAAGCCGTCTAGGTGATGGCGATCACCAAGAGTAATAAGCACAAACTCTCACTTGACCACGCGAAACCTAATGAGAAGATGGATGCACACTTGTCTACTCTTGATTCACTAATGAGGTTTCACTCTTAGATTCTCAAATCACAAACACCTCACTAGGACCTTGCTCTTCTTGGCACTCACAAACATGTTTCTCAGCTGTTGGAATGAGCAAAAGTTACTCCACACACGAGTGGAGCTTCTATTTATAAGGCAGCCTGAAAAACAAACCGTTATGAGCTTCTGCGGGGTGACCGGACGCTCTGGTCGTGTTGACCGGATGCTCTGGTCTGTTCAACCTACGAACCAATAAAAATGTATTGACCGGACGCTGGCAGGGTCCGGTCACATAAAACCCTTACTAGAACCTTACTGGACTCGACCGGACGCTGAACCCTCAGGGTCCGGTCAGCACTGACCGGACGCGTTCGGTCACAGATTCCCTTCTCTGGAACCTTACTGGAGTCGATCGGACGCGGCCTTTCAGCGTCCGGTCACATGACCCCTTCAGCGTCTGGTCGCACCGAACGTAGACAGCTGATCAAATAAACTGATCGGACCCTGTGGCCAGCGTCCGGTCGCACCGGGGCCAGCGTCCGGTCAGCATTTGACCCTCCATTCACTTCCAACTCTCGATCATATGTGAATGAAGTTTGCTCCAAAGGATCTTAGGCATTCATAGGAGCTACCTAGAGCTAGTTTTAACAAGTGTGCACCACACCTAACTCACTAGGCTCAACTAGGTCAAGCTACCCGTCCATACCCCCCTTAATAGTACGGCCAAAGGAAAAACAAAGTCCTAAACTACTCTAAGTGTCACTCCAACTCCAATCGACACTTAGAACTAGTCATCCTTAACCTTGTCGTCCATCCTTTGAAAACCAAAACGATTTCCATCGTAGGGGCATGACAACTTTGATTGTCCGATTGATCTCCATTACCATGACCTAACTTAATTGCATCTGCAAAACACACGTTAGTCATAGTAATCTTGTATTGTCATTTATCACCGAAACCCAACTAGGGGCCTAGATGCTTTCATATTGGTTATTGGATTTCATCGTTCTTCTATGTAGGGGATTTTGGGCTGTGTGCTGTATCTTGTTTCTGAAGATACCATGCCTTCTACTATCTTTTGTTTCTGATGAAGCAATGTCATCTTGTTTGCAGCACCATTGTCTTTTGTTTCTGAAGCTACCACGTCGTCTTTTTTGTAGTATTCATATCCACCAGGTTTTAATCCTGGACAAAATGCACGTCTCTGTATACTGAACAAATATCTTCTTGATGTCTATGGAGATATTGGCCGTATAATGAATGACCACTATTACTATACAAGGGCCTATAATACTAATGTTGACATTTGTGATGTGTTCCAACGCCTACAAATGAATGATGCTGTGAATGGTAAGAGAGAATATATGATAAAATTACTTGATTTATCAAATGCACTTATTTGATAGCTAAATCCATTTTAATTCATCGCTTGTCACTCAAGGTTTTGCGCGGTCGTTTGTGAAGAAGGTTCAAATGGCCATAGATCTCTTATCTAAAATTGAAGCAGTTGAAGGTCAAACTCATATCTAAACCCCACCACAATTAGCTCAAACAGTTGTGTTGCCGAGAGCTATACCATCCGGCTCCTTGATCCATCTAGCGCATCCCAATTCCTATTTCCTGGAACATAATGTAATCATTAAATCTTTTTAGTTTGAATCTTTTTGACAAAATACTTCCAACTGTTTCTTTGCATTTGAAACTTGCAGTACCCACTTTCACCTAGGTTCAGATTGGTCATAACCAGATTAACAATTATATTGCTAATTACAATTACATCTTGAGGAGATTCTATGAAAGGCCAGCTCGTTAGTTGTGGCGACAAGTCGCGGAAAAGATCTTATTATGTAGGTATTTTGATCAATTTTTAATTTCAGTTTTCTAATTGTACTTTATTTTTTTATAAATCGCTTGATCGTGTGAAGTTTTGTATGGATTTTTGTGCAGATCTGTATGGCACAATTCAATTCATTTTGGTAGAGAGCAGGGAGCAGCAAAGAGGAGCAGCCCCCAAACTTTCGCCCACCGCCGCCGCCCACCCGTGCCACATCAATCGCCGCCCACCCACATGTGACCGTGCAACAGTGCACTGCGAACTTTCGCCCACCACCACCGCCCACCCACGCCACATCAATCCCTGCCCGCCCGCATGTGACTGTGCAGCAGTGCACCGCGGCGAGGCTCCTCCGCCTCGTGCTGGAGGTGGCGCTCCTGCCTCCTAGCAAGAATCGGATGACGACTCGGGGCTTGGATGTGCTCACTGATCAAGTTGTCCATGTTTTAACTGACAATTATCAAATTGAATTTGTTGTTCTAAAAAAATTAGATTGTTAGAACTACGGTTTCAAACAAGTTATAGAGGAGAAAGTTATCGGGCACGGCTACAGTCACAATCTACAAAGAAATCATCCAACTATGGAAGGAATTTGGTGACATAACTATTAGTTATTTGTAATAGATCTTGTAACAACACATGAATTAGCTAGGCAAGCTTTATTACATAAGAGTTATCAGGTTTGGGTAGATGATCCCCCTTCATCTATCTTACAATTTCTTGTAAACGATGGAACCATCTATGTAGATTAACAAAGTTTGCCAGAAGTTTCAAAAAAAGTTAGGTAGTATAAGGAGAGGTGAGAGCTACGGTTTAAGAGCAAGCAAATGAGAGTGGGTGGGAGAGCCCCTCATGCCTTGGGAACTTATATTGGAAATGGTTATTTACAAGTGACCCCTTGGTAGGGTTCGGATTTTACATTACATTACATTATCACCTATTTGTGTCTCTTCCAAGGGGAGGTCTGCCCCATATTCTTCGTGGGCTCCCCCAACTAGGGATGGCAATGGGGTGGATTCAGGATGGGTGGGGTCTTTGTGGACCTGAACTCTAAGCCCAAACTCAAACTGAAAACCGATTCGGGTGATAATCCACCACCACCACCAAACCCGATGGATCACCGAAACCGGAATGGTTCCCTGTGAAAGGTCCTAATATGGCTAGAGGGGGGGGGGTGAATAGCCTATTTAAAAATCTACAAATCAACTAGAGCAATTTGATTAGTATGACAAATGGCGTAATGCAAACTTGCTCTAGCTCTACAAGGGTTGCAAGCCACCTATCCAACAATTCTAGTTGCAATGATTACTTAGGCACACAAACTTGCTATGTAATTACTCAGTAAGAGCTCTCAACCTTGCTACTCTAAAGAGCTCAACTAGATGAATGTAAATAATAAAACAAGCTCTCAATTCTAATTACACTAAAGAGCTTGTATCAACTAGTTTGCAAGAATGTAAATAAGTGAATAGTATGATTATACCGACGTGTAGGGGATGAACCAATCACAAGATGAATATATAGCCAATCACCGGGAGAATGCCAAAGACAAGAGACAATCGATTTTCTCCCTAGGTTCACGTGCTTGCCAACACGCTACATCCCCGTTGTGTCGACCAACACTTGGTGGTTCAGCGGCTAAGAGGTGTTTCACAAACCTCGTCCACATGATAGGACACCGCAAGAACCGACCCACAAGTGAGGTAACTCAATGACACGAGCAATTTACTAGAGTTACCTTTCGGCGCTCTGCCGGGGAAGGTACAACTCCCCTCACAATCATCGGAGATGGCCACGAACAATCACCAACTCGTACCAATCCTCCACCGCTGCTCCAACCGTCTAGGTGGTGGCAACCACCAAGAGTAACAAGCGAATTCCGCAGCGCAACATGAATACCAAGTGCCTCTAGATGCAATCACTCAAGCAATGCACTTGGATTCTCTCCCAATCTCACAAAGATGATGAATCAATGATGGAGATGAGTGGGAGGCCTTTGGCTAAGCTCACAAGGTTGTTATGTCAATGAAAATGTGCAAGAGAGTGAGCTTGAGCTGGCCATGGGGCTTAAATAGAAGCCCCCACAAAATAGAGCCGTTGTACCCCTTTACTGGGCAAAACGCGCTCTGACCGGACGCTCCGGTCAGACTGACCGGACCCTGGACTCAGCGTCCGGTCCACTGATTTATGCCACGTGTCATTCTGAGTTAAAACTAAACCGTCAGATCACAACGGCTAAGTGCCAACCGGACGCTCCGGTATTACTGACCAGACGCTAGAGCCTCAGCGTCCGGTCGAGTACAGTAAGGGTCCAAATCCATTTTTCCTTGACCGGACACAGCCCAGCGTCCGGTGGTATACCCTAGCTACTGTATCGCCAGGTCAGCGCGACCGGACATAGGCAGTCAGCGTCTGGTGCATTCGGATCCAGCGTCCGATCACTTGATCGACGCTGGCATCACCTCTGTCTTCTTCACCCTTGCTCAAATGTGCTAACCACCAAGTGAATCACCTTGTGCACATGTGTTAGCATATTTTCACAAACATTTTCAAGGGTGTTAGTACTTCACTAGATCCTAAATGCATATGCAATGAATTAGAGCATCTAGTAGCACTTTGATAACCGTATTTTGATACGAGTCTCACTCCTCTTAATAGTACGGCTATCTATCCTAAATGTGATCACACTCACTAAGTGTCTTGATTACTAAAACAAAATGGCTCCTGCATTTTATACCTTTGCCTTGAGCCTTTTGTTTTTCTCTTTCTTCTTTTCCAAGTTTAAGCATTTGACCATCACCACGCCATCACCATTGTCATGATCTTCACCATTGCTTCATCACTTGGAGTAGTGCTACCTATCTTCATAATCATCTTGATAAACTATTTGCCGCCATTATTGATGAAGGGGACTCTTGGATGTGGGCCGGTCGGTTATGTGGCAATGTCCGTGATCGCTAGCGTGAGTTAGTGCTGCTTCGGGCTTCCTGGAAGTCGCAAAAAAAAAATCTATGTAATAATCAGTTATTTTATCTCCATGTCCACCGCCTAGCGGAGCGGCGGTGTGTTTTTGGGCCCTCCTTTCGCCACCTGTATCTTGTCGATGGTCAATTTTTGGCGGCTGTTTTGGAGCTTCAAAACAAATGGATTCTGGGCCGTTAGATAGTTGGTTCCCCTGTGCTCGATCTGCCGCCCGATGAAGCCACTACGTGCCTCCGCCAGAAGCGCCGCCGCCGCCGCCCGAAGCCGCTGTGTGGGCCTCCGCCGCCGTCGCCCCCAGGCTGCCCGGGCTCGTTGCTCCGTTCCACCTACAACACCACCGCCACCGCGTCCTCCTGCTCCTCCTTGTCTCCCAGCGGTGGCGCTGGCGCGGGAGCCGCATCCACGGCCAAGCCTCCGACGTTGCGTGGGCTAGGATGGACCGATGGATGCTGGTGGAGGTGAAGCATGGGGAGGAGATGTTCATCCTGGAGGCTAAAGATGGCCGACGACTGTGCTGTGGCGAGGCCCAAGATGGCCGTCGACTGTGCCGCTACGAGGTCGTCTCCTCGGTGAGGAGGCGCTGGCTGATGGTTGCAGGGGGTAAGTCCACCTCCATCTAGTACATGTCCATTCTATCAGTGCAGCCAAGCAACCAAACAACAACTCTGCTATACTGGCTTAGCTTATACGTGTAACCAGGTTGTATTGCTGGGGCCAGGCTTCAGCTGCCCTGGCTTAAAATCTAGGGTAAAGTATAATTTACACCCTCCAACTATTGCCAAAGTATAGATTTCAACCTCGAACTTCAAAACCGGATAACTTTGGTCCTCCAACTCTTGAAAAAGTTCAACTCTCATCCTTCTGGGCGGTTTTGCATATGAACAGTACTTTTAATATTTTCAGGAGACGCCGAAATTTTATATTATTTTTTAAGCATCTTAACGTCCTCAAATGAAAAAACTCAAAACTACAAAGTTGTAGATCTCATTGAGAGCTACAACTTTGGTATAAAAAGTATTTTCATTTAACTCCATACAAATAATATATTAGTGCTCTAATGCGGCAAGCGCTAGTTGGCGATTATTATGGTGCTGAAATTTTATATTATTTTTTCGAGCATCTTACTGTCCTTAAATGAAAAAACTCAAAACTACAAAGTTGTAGATCTCATCGAGGTCTACAATTTACATATAAAAATTATCTTCATCCGCCATCGTATTGAAGGGATTTCTATTTTTTGAAATTAGAGTCTCATCACGTGATAATATATTTTGTCGCGTGATGAGACTCTAATTTCAAAAAATAGAAAAACCCTTCAGTACGATAGCGGATGAGAGAGTAAAACCATATTTCATAACGTGTTTCGCATTCTCTCGAAACTTTTGTTTTCTGGTAGTGGGTGCTAAGTTTTTTTCCTTTATATTACAAAAAGATGGAAATTGAAACCAGGCTTTTGGGTTACGTTTTTTTTTGTCGTTATTACTGTTGGAGATGCACGCTCTTAGGCTAGTGAATTATTATCCTTTGTTCCGAGGAAAGGAAAACAGAAAACGCAGGGATGATTCATTTGCATTGGATTGATACGATGCGACCAGTGGTCAAACTCAAATACAAGGTTATTTGGGTCATGGGTGCATGTGCATGCATGTCATCGTTAGAGATGACGTAGGAGGTGATCAGGCCGGGCCGGGCGCGCTGGGCAAGGGCAAGTCGATCGGCTCTGCATGCAACCAGTCCATGCATGGCTAGGCTAGGTGTGATGGCTCCGATCCAAACCGGTTCTGATCCGACTCGAACGACGCACGCATGCAACTCGATCCGATTGATATGATCTCCGATTCGTTCGTATCCTGTTGGAAGAGCTGCAATCCGGCCGGGCCGCCGGCCCTTTGCATTGTTGCTCGCTGTATTTGCCTAGTTAGCTTGCCAGCCGACACGATCGGCGTGCCTCCACCACTGTGCTCTTGTCGCGCCACCGCCACCGCCACCGCCACCACCCGCGCTTACATTACATACCGGCCGTCCGTCGGTGGATCGGATCCTGCAGAGACGTACAGACTTGGGGCCGGGAGAGATGAGCCATCCGGGATGGTTTCACCGTGACCCGTACGTGGACAGCCTTGATCGCGCCGAATTAGCAGCAGATCCCGTGGCCGTGGCCTTGGCCCCCTATCTTTATGGTACTTACTGTTAGATTGATCTCTTGACCAGTAGGCCCAACGGCCTATTGGGCCTTGGTCTCGCGCCCTGATCGGGGGTGCCCAACCCTACATGGTTGGTGGGCCCCCGTCGCACTGCGCTATATAGAGAGGTGGGGGCCGGCGGCTCAAAGTACGAGGTTCGCCGTGAGCCGCAAACCCACCGACAAAACCCTAGACCGATCTACGAGGGCGCGCAGCCAGCGACGGGAAGCCGCCACCGTCATCATCGTCTCCACTGCGTCGCCTCTCTTCACCGACCGTCGCTGCCCGTGCGCAGCCTACATCGACGAACCTGATGGAAGCTACTGGATCCTCCACCCCTGCGGTCTCAGGTTCGGTACCCTTCCCTTTTCTCTCCCTGTCTCTCTGTAGACCGTTCTACATGTCCTAGGATCTACTGTTTTACATGTTGTACCAAATAGAACAGTCAAAGTCTAGATCGATGATCCTACAGTCATAACATTGGTACCAGAGCCACGGTTTAGGTATAGATATGGCTAGGGTTTTGATCTAGAACGGATAAATCGGTTTGAAAAGCAAAAGATGAAGAGATCCAGTGCGGATCTAGAACGTAGAAGGGGCTTCGGCCGACAGTGGGTTCGGATGAACCCTAACCCTAACTGGGTTAAAGGAAAATTGAGGGCTCGTTTTCATGACAAAATCGAACCCTAAAAGCCGAAATCGTTTCGGGAAAAGCAAAACAGAGGCCATCCCAAACCCCAACCCTAACCCTAATCGTCAAATCGGGTCAAAACCGAACAAATCAAAAGAATCAAAAGAAAGGGGAGAAAGGTAAGAGGGTGGCCTACCTCGCCGTTGCGCGGCACTACAGTCACGCCGGCGCGCGGGGAAGAAAAGGGCCGGCCGGGGGTGATCTACTCGCCGGAACGGCCACTAGGGCGCCGCGGCCAGGCCGCTCGACGGCGACGCGCTCACCCGCTGGGGAGCGCGCACGCCGGCGAGGGGGCCGGAGACGGCGCCGGGGCTTGCTGATCTCTCTCGCCGTCGGAGCTCCTCGCTCGGTGTCTGCTGCGGCGGGACTGAGTGGAGAGGAGAGAGCAGTGAGGGGCGGAGAGAGAGAGAGCGAAGCCGAATGGCGCTAGGGTTCACGGGCGCCGCGGCGGTCGCCGTTTTTGATCCTCCGATGCGCGCGCACAGCCGTCGGATGGAGAGGAACGGCTGAGATGGAGTGGGCCAAGTCGCAGCCCAGGCGGGCGCGCGGACGCGCGGGACATTGCCGGCCCAGGCCCAGGTTGCGGCCTGGGTGTGGCCTGTGCGCGCGAAAAGAAGATGGGCCGCGGCTGGCTGGGCCGATTTCGCTGGCGCGCGCGCGCGCGCATGGGCAGGCCGTGGGCCGCGCGTGTGCTGGCTGGGCCGAAATGGTAAAATGAATAGAAAAGTCACAGTTTTTGTTTTTCTTATTTTCCAGAAGACAGTTTGATCAATTTGAATTGATTTTTTTTATGATAATTTCTGTACAAAAATTTATCCAACGATATTTTTTGTTCAGTAAATGGTAAATTTGCTTCTGGAAAATAGGAAGAGATTATTAAATGTTAAAGTTTCCGCTGCGTATTTAAAGATGTAATTTTCATTATTAAATTCGAACCAACGGGAGAATTTAATTTTGAAAATGGATATGTTTTAAATTGATTATAATGTTGTTGTTATTCTGACCAACGTTGATTAATGACAATATTATAATGTTTTTTGTTATACATTAATTCTATTTCTGCCCAACGGTGATGTAGAATTAGTGTAGAAAATAATTGTATGTTTTAATTTTGACCAACGTTAAACTAAGGCATGCAATTATTGTTGTTATTTCTGTTCTCACCCTATTTGAATTATGTTTTCAGGAGGATACAACTTGATGAGTTGTATCAAAGAAATCCCCACTCTAAAAGGTGATAACTATATTGAGTGGAAGAAAAAGATAGACCTGGCCTTTATCCTCGCTGAGGTGGACTGGGTTGTCACCACACCGTGCCCTAAAGAACCTGTGGCACCGGTGAGGGAGACAGATGAGACTGATGCTGCATGGCAGAACAGAGAGCGGGATTTTGCTCCCGTAAAGATGTCCTATGACCTTGAGCATAGGAAATGGGTCACTGCCAACAAGAAGTGTCTGGCAGTGATAAAGAACACAATTGAGCCTGCTATTGTGGGCTCAATTCCAGACTGTGACACGGTCACAGAGTACCTAGACAGAATAAAGAGTCAGTTCACTGGCTCTTCAAAGACATATGCAACCCAGCTGATCAAGCAGCTGGTCACAGAAAGGTACTCTGGTGGCGGCAGTGGCATTAGAGAGCACATACTGAGAATGAGCAATCTGGCATCTAAGCTCAAACCAATGGATTTGGCACTCAAGGATGAGTTTCTTATTCATTTGATTTTTGCTTCTTTGCCCAAAGAATTTGACACATTTGTTGTTAACTACAACATACAGCCTGAAAAATGGGATTTGGAAAAGCTCATAGCCATGTGTGTGCAGGAGGAGGAAAGAATAAAAGTTTCACAAGGTGGTTCTGTGAACTACCTAAAAGATAAGAAAAAGAACTATAATAACAGTTCTTCCTCCAAATCATCTGGAAAAGGTCCCATGCAACAGTCTCAGAACCAGCAATTCCCAGTGGCTAAAGACCAGTGTCTCCACTGCAAGAAGACAGGGCATTATAAAAAGAATTGTCCTGATTTCTTAAAGATGATAATGAAGAATAAAGGTGAGAACATTATTACGTTCGTAAATGAATCCTTGTATGTAAAGTTTTCAAAATCTACTTGGTGGATTGATTCAGGTGCAACTATTCATGTTGCTAATTCATTACAGGGATTCCGTTCGATGAGAACTTTGCAAAGAAGCGAAAGTTTCATTAAAGTCGCAAATGGAGAACAAGCAGATGTTGAGGCCGTTGGTGATCTTCCATTAGAGCTTGCTGATGGCTTCATAATTATTCTTAGAGATGTTCTTTATGTACCTTCTTTGCAAAGAAATTTGATTAGTGTTTCAAAGTTGGACCATGATGGTTATGATTGCCACTTTGGAAATGGCAAATGTCAAATATTGTTTAATAATAAATGTATTGGTCTTGCCTTCCGACAAGACGAGCTTTATTTGTTATCACTTCGTGAAAATGTTAATTCCGTATGTGATGTGAATGAAAATGTATCCTCATCGAACAATGGAAACAGAAAACGAAAGAGAGCTCAAGATGCGTTGTCGAAATTATGGCACTGTCGTTTAGGCCATATTTCGAGGGGGAGAATAGAAAGACTAGTTAAGAATGATATTCTTCCTCCATTAGAGCTCTCAGAGTTAGAACAATGTAGAGATTGCATAAAAGGAAAGTATGTAAAGAAAATTAAGAAAGATGCCAAACGAAGCACAGGAATTCTACAGATTATTCACACAGACATATGTGGTCCTTTTCCTGTGAAAAGTGTGGATGGTTATGATTCATTCATAACATTCACAGACGATTACTCTCGGTTTGGCTACATTTATCCAATTAAAGAAAGAACAGAAGCGTTGGATAAATTTAAAATATTTAAAGTAGAAGTTGAAAATCAGCATGATTTAAAGATTAAGATAGTCAGGTCTGACCGTGGAGGAGAGTACTACGGTCGGCATACCCCATATGGACAAGTTCCTGGACCTTTTGCAAGGTTCTTACAGGAGAATGGTATAGTCGCCCAGTATTCAACACCGGGCGAACCTCAGCAGAATGGAGTAGCTGAAAGGCGTAACCGTACCCTGATGGATATGGTGCGTAGTATGATAAGTTACTCCACTTTACCCACGAGTCTGTGGATGGAGGCGTTAAAAACCGCCATTCATATTCTCAATAGAGTACCAAGTAAGTCGGTGCCCAAAACACCGTATGAGTTGTGGACAGGAAGAGTACCCTCGCTTAACCACTTACGTGTGTGGGGGAGCCCTGCTGAGGCTAAAGTTTTTAACCCAAACACTGGGAAGCTAGATCCCAAAACAGTGAGTTGTCATTTCATTGGCTACCCAGAAAAGTCAAAAGGTTTTCGTTTCTACTGTCCTAACAGACATACAAAGTTTGTGGAAACGAGACACGCTGTCTTCCTAGAGGATGAAATGATAAGGGGAAGCATGGTAGCTCGAGAAATTGACCTTGAAGAGAAGAGGGTGTTTGCACCCACTCCGATCATTCATGAGCCATTTTTCTCACTACCTGCTGTTGCTGCACCAACAGGACAAGACACTGTGGTGCCAGCACCTGTTGTTATCCCGCCTGTGGCAACAATGAATGATGATGAGGAACCTGTGGCTCAGGATCCTATAGAACCTATTGCCACACATGAGGGGGAGCAACAACAGCCTCAAACAGAAAATGTGCCAATTGACGAGGCCCCTAGAAGGTCTCAAAGAGTTAGAAAATCAGCTATTCCTGCTGATTATGAAGTGTACAACACTGAAGAATTTCAAATGGAGGATGATCCCACCTCATTTGAAGAAGCCATGAAAAGTGACCATTCATCAAAGTGGCTTGAGGCCATGGAAGATGAGATGAGATCAATGAATGCAAATAAAGTTTGGGATTTAGAGATAATTCCTAAAGGAGCCAAAACAGTAGGCTGTAAATGGGTCTACAAAACAAAACTTGACTCTCAAGGGAATATAGAGAGATATAAAGCCCGACTTGTGGCAAAAGGCTTTACACAAAGAGAAGGGATTGATTACAATGAGACATTTTCTCCAGTCTCATGTAAGGATTCCTTCAGAATCATAATGGCATTAGCGGCACATTACGATTTGGAATTACACCAGATGGATGTAAAGACGGCATTTCTCAACGGAGACTTAGAGGAAAATGTTTACATGGCACAACCGAAAGGTTTTGTCATAGAAGGAAAAGAACGTTTGGGATGCCGCCTAAAGAAATCTATTTATGGATTAAAACAAGCTTCAAGACAGTGGTACTTGAAGTTTGATCAGACAATAAAGAATTTTGGGTTTAAAGATAATGTTGAGGACAATTGTGTCTACGCAAAGTTTAAGAATGGGAAGTTTATCTTCCTTGTCCTGTATGTGGATGATATCTTACTTGCTAGTAGTGATGTCAGTCTACTACTGGAAACAAAGAAGTTTTTGTCCTCAAAGTTTGATATGAAAGATCTTGGTGAAGCTTCGTTCGTTCTAGGGATCGAGATTCACCGAGATAGAAGTAAAGGGGTATTAGGACTGTCACAAAAGGCATACATAGAAAAAGTCTTAAAGAAATTTAGTATGCACAAATGTAGTCCCTCACCTGCTCCTATAGTCAAGGGCGACAGATATGGGGATTTTCAATGCCCCAGGAACCAATATGAGATCGATCAAATGAAAGTGGTTCCATATGCTTCAGCTGTCGGAAGCTTGCAATATGCTCAAGTGTGTACGCGCCCTGACTTAGCATTTGTTACCGGGTTACTTGGCAGATTCCAGAGCAATCCTGGAATAGAACATTGGAAATTGGTAAAGAAAGTCTTGCGTTATTTGCAAGGAACGAAAGGCCTCATGATGACGTATAGAAGATCTGATTCACTCCATATAGTGGGATATTCAGATTCTGATTATGCGGGAGATAATAGAAAATCCACGTCTGGATATGTGTTTACTCTCGCAGGGGGAGCTATTTCATGGAAAAGCTCAAAGCAAACCGTCACTACATCGTCCACAATGTATGCCGAGTTTGTAGCATGTTATGAGGCAACGGGGCAGGTGAACTGGCTAAAGAAGTTCATACCCGGTTTGAAGGTGGTTGACGACATCAATAGACCACTGAAATTATACTGCGATAATAATCCAGCAGTACAGTATGCTCACAACAATAGGTCAAGTGGTGCTGCCAAACACATTGACATAAAGTATTATGTTGTGAAGGATAAAGTCCGGGATCAGATGATAAGTCTTGAGCATATAAGTACCGAAAAGATGCTCGCGGATCCGCTTACAAAAGGCTTACCACCCAACGTGTTCAGAGAACATGTAGCCGGCATGGGTTTAAGGGAAAGCCTATAATTCCTGGACTATAAAGGGCCCAAAAGTTAAAGTAACTATTTCAGATCAGAGACGTGCATTGTAGCTGTCAAATCTATCGGCGATTGACCGAGACGATGAAACATGCTCTATGCATCATCTGTGAAGAAATGAGTAAGGTTTAAAGGATTGAAGTTTAAAGTTTAAAGATAAAAGTAATAGTGAGATCAAGGGGGAGAATGTTAGATTGATCTCTTGACCAGTAGGCCCAACGGCCTATTGGGCCTTGGTCTCGCGCCCTGATCGGGGGTGCCCAACCCTACATGGTTGGTGGGCCCCCGTCGCACTGCGCTATATAGAGAGGTGGGGGCCGGCGGCTCAAAGTACGAGGTTCGCCGTGAGCCGCAAACCCACCGACAAAACCCTAGACCGATCTACGAGGGCGCGCAGCCAGCGACGGGAAGCCGCCACCGTCATCATCGTCTCCACTGCGTCGCCTCTCTTCACCGACCGTCGCTGCCCGTGCGCAGCCTACATCGACGAACCTGATGGAAGCTACTGGATCCTCCACCCCTGCGGTCTCAGGTTCGGTACCCTTCCCTTTTCTCTCCCTGTCTCTCTGTAGACCGTTCTACATGTCCTAGGATCTACTGTTTTACATGTTGTACCAAATAGAACAGTCAAAGTCTAGATCGATGATCCTACAGTCATAACATTGGTACCAGAGCCACGGTTTAGGTATAGATATGGCTAGGGTTTTGATCTAGAACGGATAAATCGGTTTGAAAAGCAAAAGATGAAGAGATCCAGTGCGGATCTAGAACGTAGAAGGGGCTTCGGCCGACAGTGGGTTCGGATGAACCCTAACCCTAACTGGGTTAAAGGAAAATTGAGGGCTCGTATGAGGCCAAGCTCACCTCTAACCCGATCTCGACATCGGCGATCTCCATCGCCACCCCCATCTATCCAAGCCGCTATAGCTCTCCTAGCCCTATGAGTAAGCGTGCTCGCATCCCCGCCTCCAGCAAGGCTATCCTGGGGCTCAAGGAGGTGCTGCTCACCACCACCGAGGACGACGACTGTGCCATCTGCACCACCACCGAGGACGACGACTGTGCCATCTGCCTTAGGCTTTGGCTGATCCTGCAGATCAGGACAAGGAGGAGCCAGCAGCAGCTGATGTAGAGATCATGACAAGGCTCTGCGCCATGCCCTGCTCCCACGTCTTCCACCAGCGTCATAACGCCGTCTGCCCTCTCTGTCGCTACCAACTGCCGACCACGGATGATGATGAGGATGACGACGACGACGAGGAGGATGAAAGAAGGATACGGACAGAGTATACTTTGGTAGTGTTTAGATGCCGATTTTTTTTTGCAAATGGTACTGTAGCACTTTCGTTGTTATTTTGCCATTAGTGTCAAATCATGGTTTAATTAGGCTTAAAAGATTCGTCTCGTGAATTTCATTTAAATTGTGTAATTAGTTTTATTTTTTTATCTATATTTAATGTTTCATGTATGCGTCCAAAGATTTGATGTGACGGGGAATCTTGAAAATTTTTGGGAACTAAACAGGCCCTTTAAAGCAAAACGAGGAATGTAGGCCCGAATTTGAGGCTATTGCTAAAGTTAAGCTTAGAAAAATAGACAACCAAATATAGGTGAGGCTCCCGAATCAAAATTAGGGGTCCTAATTTGGGAGACAGCTTTTGTAAAGTCACTCCCGCCCGATCTTAATTTTCTGTACGTTGATTTTTTTTTTCGGTTTGTGCATGGAAAATCGGAGGCATCCACATGCAAAGATATGTGGAGGATTGCTACTCCCTATCATGGGGTGGCGATTTTTTTTTCTTCGACACTCCATCGCCCCTACCGCCGCACACCACCGGCTCCTGGAGGTTCGCGGAACTCGAATCTTCAGTGACTATTTCAGATCCAATGATACTGAGAAGTAGAGAAGGCAATGGAGATTAATTGCGTTTTGTAGGTTTTGGGTATGAGTTAGGGTGTCAAGGAGGGTGGTCGCGGTCGCCACCTACCGCCATCTAGGAGGTTCGCCAGAATTTGATTCCCGGCCATTATTGTTAGATCTGAGAGCACTCTGAGAGGTAGAGCGAGCAATGGAGATTCTAAATGGAAGGTTCTGGGTTTGGGCAGCTGGCGACGGCGGCATGAGCGGCGACCAAAGCTCTTGAAGTGATACGCTTGCTTTTTTTTATTAGGAGCAGTAGTTTGTTGGAAACATGGTAGGTGTTAATTTTTATTTCCTTTACAAAAAGATGGAAATTAAAGCCAGGCTTTTTGGATTACATTTTTTTCCGTTACGGTTGGATATGTCCTTTGTTTAGAGGAAACGAAAACAGAAAACGCAGACATCATTGCAGTGGTCGATCGAATACAAGGTTATTGGGTACATACGTGTCATAGGTGCATGCATGTCATCATTAGAGATAGATGACGTAGGAGGCCAGGCCGGGCAATTCGGGTCTGCATGCAACTATACTTTTCCAAATGGCACTAACATGGTGGGCCGGCACGGGCACGGCACTAAAAAGCACGGCCCAGGCCCGGCCCGGCCCGGCCTGCTTCGTGCCCGTGCCTGGCACGGCCTGGCAGCAGTGCCGTGCCTGGGCTGCCACCTCGGCCCGCTAGCACGGCCCAGGCAGGGCACGGCTAACAGGCCGGCACGGCCTTGGCACGGATCCAGCAAAGGAGGGCCGTTGATCCCCTCCCCCAGATCCTTCATGACCGTTGGATCCGACTGTTGGATGGGTCGACTATATAAGCCAGCGCCCCCACGCCGCCCCGTATCGACGAAACCCTAGCTCATTTGTTTCCAGCTCCCTTGATTAGTTGTCTTAGTTATCATTTATGTACTGGACTATGATATGCTGGACTTATGAACTTTGATTTAAGGACAATGAACTTAAAAGGAGCTGGGCTGTACTCTTTTTTCCCTGTCTAGGGTTTCTCACAAGGATGGGTTTTACCTAGACAGGTTTTTAATGAGGCAGCCATTGCACTAAAGCTCCAATAAAATTTTATTTTGTTCTCTCTGGTCTGTTTCTGTGTTTGTGATCTTCTGAAGTTTCTGTTAAAGTTTGAACTTGTATCTCTGCTGTCAAAGTGTGATCTTCTAAAGTTTGATGTATTATACAAGTTTCTGTTAAAATTCTGAAGTTTCTGAGGTGTTTGACACTTTTAGTGCCAGTGCCGGCACGAGCACTACGGGCTGCCGTGCCCAGTGGCACGGCACGGCACGCCTAAGCCATGATAGTGCCGTGCCTGGGCCGCTGAGTCGGCACGGCGGCACTATCAGGCACGGCATGGCTAACCTGCCATGCCGCGTAGTGCCGTGCCTGGCCGTGCCGTGCTGGGCGGCCCGTTTGGCCATATATACATGCAACCGGCCAAGTCCCTGGTTAGGTTAAGCTAGGTGATGGCTCCGACTCTGGATCCATATCTGTACGTACGTTCTGATCCGACTCGAGCAAGCCATATGCATGCGATCCGATTATTACGGCAACTAACTCCGATTGATCCCTTCTTGTCCAATTGGTTCGTTTCCCATAGGAAGAGCTGCAATCCGGCCCATATCGGAATCGGAAGAACCAGCCACCGCCACCGCCTACTTCTATATTCCATTATATATACTGATCGAGCAGCCCCGGCCGGCCGGCCCTTTGCATGCATTGCTCGCTGTATTTGCCTAGATTGCCAGCCGATCGATCGGTGCCTAGCTCCGATCCACCACTGCGTGCTCGATCTTGTCACGCCACCGCCACCGCGCTTACATACCGGCTGGCCGGCCGGCCGGCCGTCGGTGGATCATCGGATCCTGCAGAGATAGACTTGCATTGCATTGGGGAGAGACGATGAGCCATCGTCTTGCAGACGACAGCCGATGGTTTCAAGGTGTCTCGTACCGCATTGATCCCGCGGAATTAGATCCCGTGGACTTGGCCTTGTCCCCCTATCTTCACGGTACTTACTACGATGTAGCATCTCGGCGTATGATGCCAACCTTTTCTCTAACCCGACCTCCGCCATCTCTCCAAGCCGCTAGCCGGCTCCAGCACAGTCCGTCCTACGAGTAAGCGTGCTCGCATCCCCGCCTCCAGCAAGGCTATCCTGGGGCTCAAGGAGGTGTTGCTCACCACCATGGACGACGACGACGACGACGACTGTGCCATCTGCCTTAAGGCTTTGGCTGATCCTGCAGATCAGGACAAGGAGGAGCCAGCAGCAGCTGCTGATGTAGAGATGATGACAAAGCTCCGCGCCATGCCCTGCTCCCACATCTTCCACCAGCACTGCATCTTTCAGTGGCTCCATCGCAACGCCGCTTGCCATCTCTGTCGCCACCAGCTGCCCACCACGGATGATGATGATGATGACGACGATGACTACGAGGAGGAGGATGAAGTATCGCCTGATTTTTGGTTCCCATCGGTCCCGTACGACGAGGGTGTTACAACCACGGCTACACTGCCTGACCCTGAAGGAAGCCAAGACACAAGCACTGAAGACGCCGGCCCAACTATTGTAGCCCATCCGGCAAGAGCAGCAAGACAGAGTGTCCGCGCCCGTCTCGTCTGCCAAGCGTTCGCTTTCATGGGCCAGAGTGGGCTTGATCCCTAGGCTGTAGAGACGGCTGCGCCGTTGGGACAAGCTACCGGCCGGCAAGGCCGGGTGTATCAGAGGCAGGAAGAGAACGCTGAGAAGGCAACAATGTATTGCACTACTAAAAAACAATTTTTTTAGGGGCGGCTCAGCCGCACCTACAAATGCCTCTCAAATAAGCCCTCTCTACAAATTCATTTGTAGGGCCGCTGGTGTTATTAGCCGCCTCTATGAATAGTCTGATTTATAGAGGCTGCTCTATATCCAGCTGTCCTTACAAATAGACGCTGAATATTAAAAATTAAGTACTTAAATTCAAAATTTTTCAAACAACCTCGGATGAAGAAATAACCAAACTAAAAGTTGTAGATCTCGAAAAGTTATGAAACTTTGTTGTTTACAACTTTTTCATTTGAAATCATTTACTGCTTCAAAATGCTATTTGAAATTTAATTTTGAAATTATTGAAAACTCTGATTTCTCTTTTTAATCTCTGACTAAAACTTGTAACTAGTCTTTCTTTCTCATACTAACTTTAAATTTGATGATTTTTTCTTAAAAATTTCTAAAATCATGATCTATCAAATTATTGTGTTCTTACATCTATTATTGTATCTATTTTTTCATGTGACTGTGTTTTATCTATTTGAATTTTGAATTTCAAAAAATAGCAACTTCAAACGTCATTTTTAAACATTAAATGATTTCAGCTGAAAAAGTCATGAACATAAAAGTTTTAGAACTCATCAAGATTTACAACTTTTATTTTAGTCATTTCTTCATATGATAAAGTGGTACTAACATTGTTCACAAAATTTACATCTCTGAAACTATAAGAGAGAGATGTAAAATTTATGAACAATGTTACTACCACTATGTCAGATGAACAAATGACTAAAATAAAAGTTGTAGATCTTGGAAAGTTATAGAACTTTATAGTTGACAACTTTTTGATTTGAATTAATTTTGTCAATGTTAACTACGGTTGAATTTCTCAAATTTAAAATTTGGATTTTTCAAACGACATCGGATGGAGAAACAACCAAAATGAAAGTTGTAGATCTCAAAAAGTTATGAAACTTTGTGGTTGACAACTTTTTGAGTTGAAATCATCTTATCAACGAAAACTACGTTTGAATTTTTAAAATTTTGAAATTTGATTTTTTAAACGACATCGGATGGACAAACAGCAAAAACGAAAGTTGTAGATCTCAAAAATTTATGAAACTTTGTAGTTGACAACTTTTTTATTTGAATTCATCTTGTTATGGAAAACTACGTTTGAATTTCTCAAATTTGAAATTCAAATTTTGTAAAACGACGTCGGATGGAGAAACTACCAAAATAAAAGTTGTAGAATTCGAAAAGTTATAAAACTTTGTAGTTGACAACTTTTTTATTTAAATTGGTTTAGGGTCTCAAATAATCAATTTATACTCGGTTTAGTATAATATGTGGGGAACCAAAATGCAATATGGACACAAGTGAGCGTGAGGGGGAGGTCACGGGTCGAATGCCGCCCAGCTTCAAAACAAACGCCGTGCCTCTATATTTTTTTTTCCCTCTGGGGACCTCTCCGGGTTTTTTTTTTTTTGCTATTTTTTTGCCCCTAAAAAACGATTTGTAGAGGCGGTTGACCAGCCGTCTCTACAAATTATTGATTTGTAGCCACTCTTCGTAGGGGCGGTCGGCAAAACCACCCCTACACAGGGTCACCGGTCACCCCTACAAAAACTTTGTGTAGTAGTGTTGAACCTTGAAACCTCTGAATACTAATCCTTCCTCCGCCTGCGTGCTCTGCTTCCCCTTCTCCAAGTCCATCTTCCCTTCTCATCCCTAATTAAGTTACTCTGACAGAGGGCAGTTGGGAGGAGGAGGAGGAGGAGGTACGAGAAGGAGACGACAGTGACAGCAATCCGGGATACTTGCGTCTGACCTTGGCGGCGGAGGGACGACGACTAGAGATCAGGTCAAACTATATATCCAACTGGCAGCTGAGAGGAAAACCTGGCCCCATCGAGACACAACTGCTGCGGGCCCTCGCTCGCTGCCTAGCTACTTACCAAGCTTAGGTCCGTTCGTTTGCTAGAGAACGGTTCTCAGGATTAATTCCTAGCCGGAGTGCTATTCTATTTTATATAGTCTTTGATCGTCTGGATTATTGATTCCTGGTGGAATCTGGCATAGGCCTTAATATACATTATTAGTACAATTCATCCAATGCAATGCAAAGCCGTGACGATATGATGTGCATGTCGTCTCGGATCGGTTTGTGTGATATATTCAACGATTGTATGCTTTCATATGTACTTACTCTTTAGCATGCATGCATGCGGACTCGAATGAATACTAGCTAAACGAACGATCGAATCACTCCCTTCAAGAGGAAGGATGCTTACGCCGTTTCTACCTTGTTGCAATAAATATTTGTTTCCATTCCAAATGCATGTGAAGAAGACAAATTAACGAAACCAAGTGGCGCTTAGCACTTGTGTATGCACGCACTGACTAAAGGCAGGGGGAATTTCTGAATATGCAAACATGTCCATGATCTCGATTCTTCATCGTCACATTAAAAATGTGTCATGGTCGGCGCAGCGGAAGACTTGTACCAGGAGGCGACGTCAAATGGCTAATAGAATATCCCGTCAATCCATCACCTGTCCATCGAATGCGAGAACCGAGCGTAGCTCGGGTGGCAAGGCCCGGTTCTTGGGACCTTGCCAGCCGGAGTTCGAGATCCCATGGCTGCGAATTTTCGGTCTCTCACCCAAAAAAAATCTCTCTTTGTGCACGGGAACCTGGTGACTGCGTCGGCAACGGTGCGCCTCTAGCGGCGCCGGCCTGATTGATCTATCCTGGTTCGCTTGGGCCTTCGGGGCATGTGCCAGGGTTCGGGGGTTTTTCTGGCTAGGGTGATATGGCCCCTTCTATATGAAAGCTGTGGGGGCGGTTCTTCCCCCATCCGGTCCAGTTTTTGTGCATCTAATGCTTTGTTCCGAGCGCCCGACAGTTTACTGGATATCGGTCAGACGCAGGGCAAGGGGCCATGTCAATTTTAATTCTCGTCTACTCTCGCCCAACTAACACAACCTTTGTTTAATATCCCATCAATCCATCACCTGTCCATCTCCCACTTTGCCACTCCTCCTACTACTGCTCCGCACACCCGCCCCGCCGACGTAAAGCAGACACCCCACTGCGACACCGCCGCACCATCCCCATGGTTATGGCTTCCACGGTCATTGCTGCTGCTTCTTTCCACCTCGCCTTCCCTCTCTTCTCCGTGCCGTCCTCCTCCTCATCGTCCTCCAATACCCTTCACTTCCCTCTCCACCGTCGCCGCGCCTCCCGCCCCCTCGTCGTCGCTGCCTTCAAGAAGCTCTCAGAGGCGTCCCTCGTGCCCATCCCTCAGCAGCCCACATAGCCCATGGTTGACGAGGACGCCCTACCCCCAAAGCTCGGAGTCTACAGCGTATACGACCCCGCCAGGGAGCTGCAAGCCTGCAGTTCGCCGGGATTTCGCGCAACTTTAGGGCCAACGTCAGGGCCGCATCGGGATATGATGCATGTTGCAAGTGTACATTTCAAATGTTTCAGATATTTAGAGGTATGTTTCAAGTCTTTTCATACGGATGTTGCAAAAATAGATCAGAATGTTGCACATGTTACAATGGTTGTACAAGTATGTTGCAAGCGTCCGTCTCCAATGTGTCATTTGTTTTTTAGAATTATATCGCAAGTGTGTTTATCTGGATGTTGCATATGTTTCGCACATATGTTGCAAGCACTTTATCTGGACGTTGCGTATGTTTGCAATGGTTTTCAATTTTTTTGCAAGTATTTCAGCTGCATGTTTTTCAAGTGCTTCATCTGTCTTTTTTGTAAGTTGCAAGTGTTGTATCTGGATGTTTTAAAAGCAGATCTTGTGTTGCACATGAGATGCGTGTGGGGAGTGGGTGGGTGCGCGAGCGGTCCCCGCACGGGCGACGGGTGGTGCGGCCCCTGTGGGCGCGGGTGACGCTGACACGGTCGAGTGACGTTCAGGCGGTGCGGGCCCACGTGTGGATGTGCGCAAAATGGAGGGGAAAACGACTACAGCGAGAGGCGCCAGACGTCTTTGTTCTCCCGGAAAACATTTGGGTTGACCCTATTGTAAAACATATGGACTCTATCCTAGAAGGAAAGGTGAAGGAGGAATCCTGATCCTAGTCCGTCTGTATGTGGGCTCTTACCAAACTCTTAGGCCTTGGCAGGACTATATATACGCGTGAGCTCTATGTTGTAATTACCCATATTTAGAGGAATAAAGAATAGTCTCCTATCTTGTGTCTATTTGTTCTTCTACTTTCATCTACTGTGTTGATCATCACGACAAGCTCTTTGTCATCACGACAAGCTCTTTGTCAACTTCGCCGTTGAAGCCGTCGCCGATCTTCGATGCCGGCGCTTGTACCGTCGACATCCCGCTACGACTACTTCGACGACATCAACATATCCGACGTTATTAGCGGAACGGATCTGCTATCCCTACCTACAAATAATCTACACTGCATCGACATGCACCGTCGTTATCGAGCAGGCGGTTCTACGACAATGCCAAACACCCTACGCACCACTGCCTTACGTGGCACGTGAGGTAGATCAAATTGACATCCTCTATAAGGTATGAAAAGATCGCATCCCGAAGATTGCATTTGTCCCAGGCATGCATCAATCTGGGCAATTGTTCCCATATCTTAATACTGTACATGTAGTACATACAAAGTTGTACACGCAGTACGTACAGTCATATTATATATATATATATATATATATATATATATATATATATATATATATATATATATATATATATACACACAGATTGGTTTTAGGGTTAGTAATAAATAATGCTTGCTGGCTTGAACGCCGACCTGCAGTGCAGCACCATGCATGAATGCATGAGCATGTGCACCGTCTAAGCGCGATGCATATAAGGGGCCAATGGGCATGTACGTTGCCGTAGTGCACCGTCTCGCCGAGACCGCCGGAAGCTCGATCCTACTCGAACATCATCATGGACCGGCATGTCGTAATCATCCGAAATCAAGTAGTAATACAAGGATAGTCGTCGCAAACTGCCTGCAGCAGCCAGCAGCAAAGCATCGAACGAGGGTCGCACAATCAGTGCCTGAAAACTCGACGCATGCATGCGGATCTAACCTACATCCGTATGTGCCACACGACGCGGCACCAATGCCGTTCATCCAATCGTGACCCGTACGCCATCGTCTCCGGCCTATGCCCTGCCATGGCCTGAACTTTGCCGTGTAGAACAGCTCGATCATATCGGAAGCTACTACAGCCCCAACTCGTCATCCTATGCTCCAATGCACCCACCACAGTCGCCGATGCACGTACGTACTCTCTTGGATCTCCGCCCTCACACGCGAAGCTTGGCACTCGCGGCCGTGGTACCAGCCCGCTCGAAGCGATTGGCTTAGGAAGCCACTAGGTTTTGAAATCCTTGCCGACAGCCCTAATCCTGTATGAAGGCTTTAGCGGTTTAGGAGCTGAGGGGAAGATTATATTTATATTTATTAACGGAAAAGTCTCGAAGACTGGATAGATCATGGAGGGAATATAAAAATCTAAAATAAAAGGATCTGTTTCTATTAATCCGAAATTTTTACAAAAGGTCTTGATTTCTCGCAGAAATTAAGTATAGATTTGATATTCTTGTAGAATAGCGCCTATACTTTCTGAAAAATACAGATTCTGGGTGTTTCTGAATATAACCCCTCGAGAATTTCAGTTTTCACAGATGTTTATGCATATTTCTTATACCCGCATGTATAAGAGTTTTGTATGCAACATTAAATCTGTAGTTTAATTGTTATTTTGCCTAGCTTTATTTTTTTGAAATTAAGAGTAGATTTAATTCTGAAAATTTTCTACGCTTTGGATTTAATTCTGATTCTGAGAAATGCTAGTGCAAGCCTGTTATGAATTTTATATACCATGTAATTGTAAGAATAAGTTTTGAACAATTACACTACAAACATGGTATATGAGCTCTCTAAATCCTGCAAAACCTTAGATTTATCACATTTGAGAGACTTATATTTGTTTTCCCTAGCATAATGAATTTTTGGGATGAATGAATATTTGATATTAATTCTGAAAATTTGCATATACCATAATCCTGAAAAATGCTAGGATGCTTCTAAGAGTATTTTGCATAACCATCCACTATCTTTTTGCACTTTGCCACTTGTTTACTTGTAGTAAACTCATACGCGCATGATTATTCCAGTAATAATAATATATGCATACCTTCATGAAAAAGGAATATCCTGGATTTATCCTGAATGATAGAATTATATAGCATGGTCATTATTAAATCCTAGTAGGATATTCTACTACCACTGAAGTGGAGTAGACTCAGGCACTATAGTTCTTGGCATTACTCTCAAGAATGAGTATGTGTCCACAATAAATCTCAAAGGTCTTGTGAGACTCACTGCATGAGAAATTTTAGAAGATATCCCATATTATTGAAAATTGAATTTTCAAGCTTACATGACCATATGAGATATATACGTGGCTCTATAAACAAATACAATGGCCTGAAGCTTTGTATTAAATGTCATAGAAGACAAGATTGTAAATAAGATTTTATCGATGAATATTCTCGAAGAAATGTCTCTTATATATAGAATATTAAAGAGCAATGTAATACATGAAGTATTTAAATTTGTCGTAAAAAATTACTCAAATAGAAGTTGAGTTAGAATTTTTAGACAACTCTATGAACCAGGATATATGACTTGCATATGTTGCACTCCTAGAAGGATCATGATTATATATCACCACTATAAAATAAAGCATGCATGCGAAGCTGCTAAATGTCAAGCATAGAAGCTAAGACATGTAAGAATGGATAAGAATTTTTAAGGTTTCTCTAGAAGAACTTAAATCATGTGTTTAAAGATTTGTTTTGTCTTTAAAACTACTATATCGTGAAGTATTGGTAGTGGTGGTGGTGCTTTAAGTTTTAGTTCCCGTTGATTTAAGTTGTTCATACTCAAAGAAGAGTTAATGGTTAATTTATCAGCTTGAAGGCTAATATGAAGGATTCCATATTCTTAGATGTAATTCTTACTTGCAGTAGTATGTGTTAATCTTGCATGGAATGAATTATAGATTTATATGTTTCACATATGAACAATTGCCTATTTTTGCCTATCTAAATAATTTTTGCAATGATTTTATCCACTAAGAAGCCTCATTAACCATGAAGGTTATAGTGCTTTGTGTGGTACTACCATATAGGTAGAAGGGAATCTAGATTTCCTAGAAGTACATGAATAATTGAACTATACTGGCATATTAGCTAATCTTGGAAGGATCAATTTTACCAAGAAATAGTATAATCCTAAACTAAGTTTTAATAGCCCAAAAGCTAGAAGTCTATGTCCTACTCTGAATATGTTGTTGTACATGAATAGTACGCTTGATATGTGAATTTCATGCCAGAACCAATGAATACTATAGAAGTATGATTGGATTCTATGGAACATTAGAAATGATTATTCATAGATGATGCATGAAGCATATTACTACTTGAAGTAGTTATGGCACAAAAAGGAGGAGGAACTTGGGTAAAGGCATGAGAAAATGTGGGTAATTAATATTTTATAGGCATAGCCTTCATAAATCTATCTTTAAGTGCACATATAAGGACTTGAAGTTCTAGCCACGGCCCTTCCGACCGAGTTAACTTTCTCTACATTGCACTAATTGCAAGCTTGTAGCTTTGCATGTTGTTGTTATTTATTATGTTGGATTGAATATCAATATTCCACATTACACTTGAATATATATCACTATGTTGTGTTCTCATCGAGCTACAACTATCTCCACTCCTGCATGAATATTAGCATAGAAGCTAGATTTATAGCTAGTAGCTACCTTGCATTTCTCCCATAATTAGATTGGCTAGCTAGTACGCTATGTTTATAGTTCCCATTGAACTAAGAAATATCTTGCTTTAAATGGATTGCACGATAAGCAATAAATTGGTTTAGGGCCAAGTAGCCTAAGATAAGGGGGAGCGAGTTAATATGAAATTTTCTCAATGGAGACTAACCCAATTGATGAGATGAATACTTATGGAATTAATATGATGGATAACACACTTATGATGATTTGGGATTTATGAAGAAAAGGCATCTTGGGGAATTTTGCATTAATAACAATTAGAAAGTCTAAAAGAAATTTCATGTGAGTTCCAATGTTGCGTATTCTATATTTTTGAAGTATATGGTCCATTTTTTTATATGAGTACTTGGATCAATTATTTTGGCTAAACAAAAAAGAAGCTAGACAATGAAATAGTTTTCTAAACTATGATATGTGCAAATCATGGAGAAAACATCCCTGAGTTTGTAGGAATGCTGAACTTTTTTAAGTGCACTTTATGTATTCTAGCTCGCTGCATTAATGGATAATAACCCCCGTGTTTAAATATGTGCGTTAATATTTCCCATAAATCTCTATCATAGCATACATGGATGGGCCTCCACTTGTAGTTGGAGATACAAGAATTCGAATTATTTTAAGCCCATCATAGGGGATATCTTTTGAAGTATGCCATTAAAGATCTAATATTGGCATTAGGGGGAGAGAAAGCCTATGTTGAATGCCAACTATTATTTCCATAGAAGGAAAATGATCTTAAGAGAAAATATTCCTTGAAGCTTGAAGCAGGAATAGTGTCACGTAATAAATCAAACAATAGTTTGACTAATGCTCTAGTGAAGCATGAAGCTGAGCATATGCCAAATATTTTTGAAAATGAGAGGAGTAACTTGAAGTTATAAACCAGAAGTTGTGTTTACTAGTAGTAAACTAAAATGTTGTATACTATCAAGCTAAAATCCATGGGGACGCCTGTGGATTCTAGTTTAATGTATACTTGTTGAATAAAAATAAAATACAAACAAACTCCTCCATTCTCATGAAGAGAACACCTCACGAAGAAGGTCAAGCACCTCATGTAGAGGATCATCATGAAGATGAAATCCAACACACTAAGCGCGCGCATCATAGTATTGGGTATGCAGAACAATAAATTATCTCTTGTTTTGGAAATAACAAAGAGACTGAATTATCTCATATTATGAGAATATTGGGAGAAAATAATAGTTGTCGACAACACTACCTCTATAATTGCAAATGTTTCTCTTACGAGAACCCAGATCCAAAAATAAAGTCCATGACAAAGTCGTCTGTAGCGATTATATCGGGTCAATGAAGAAATCAATTGAGGTTGGATCTCCTACTGAGAAGAAATAAATGTTCTGCTATATCTCTGGCAAATGAAATGAATGAATATAAAATATGCAGTTAATTAATAGATCATGAAGATCCATATAGTTCCCGAAGAATATAAATTGCAACAAATGAAAATTAAATCTCATATCAAGTATTAAGAAGTCTAAGGTAGAAGAATATATTCCTGTATGAATATTGAAGTCTCAAGAAGAGCATGTCCTAGAAGGAATAGTCATCGAATGACTCTATAGTGAATAATACTATCTCAACGTGCATATCACATAATAATCCATCATATAGTAGAGAATATATATCGTAGAAGATAAATATTATTCACTAAGAATGAGAACATCCCTGAAGGATTTACCAGTCGATTCTTGAATAAACACCAGTAATCCCTGAAGTGAATGTAGACCCGAGAGAATAAAAATGAGGAATCCTAAACACCATGAAGGTGTCATACAAACACTCAGAAAGTGTATATTGTAAAGCTAGTAATAAAGTGTTGATTCCTCTAAATACCATAGAAGGTATAAGAGTAGTGGTGATTTTGCCAATTGAGTTATCCCCTAAATGCCAAATGTAAGACTGAATTTATTATTTAGTGGTATAATCAAAATCTCAAAGATTTAAAGAAAATATAATTTGAAAATCCACTAAGAAGGAATTACATGTATTCAAACTCTAGTATAAGATTTGATGCACTATCTAGAAGATATTGAATATTGTAACTTATTTACTCCCATAATCCTCTGAAAGGATTTATTACCCTGAAGAATAAATTTTATTTGTTTTGCACAACTAATAAGTGGTTGTTTATGCATGAAGCATATTGCTCTTGTTTACTCATATTATAATTCATTGAAGAATGGTAAGTCAACATTTTGGAAGATATAGTATTATGGTATGCATACCATTATTAAGCACACATTTAAGAAAAGTGTGGTCTGAACAATGAAGTTTAAAGGATAGCTTTATGAGGGGGAGCAATTTGAGTGAATCTACCTTGAAGGTAATTAAAACCACTAGCATTACAAAGATCAAGTAGATTAAATATGCTAAAACATTGAAGTTTATGCATAGATCATGAAGGTCAATATTTATTCATGAAGATTATAATATCCTAAAGAATAAATGACCAAGAAGGTTAAATGTTGTACTCTTTTTTTCGGTGAGTTTTTACTTGAAGGTTTCTCATATAAGGTTTTTAATGAGGCAACATGTGCAATTCAATTTGCGAATGCGATGTACTCTTTTCTCCAAGAATCGTTTTTTTCCACTGGATTTTCGGATGGAGTTTTTTAATGAGGCATGTGCATATCGTGGTAATCGCCCAAGGAGGAGTGTTGTAAAACATACACACTCTATTCTTGAAAGAAAGGAGAAGGAGGAATTCTGATCCTAGTCCGTCTGTATGTGGGCTATTACCAAACTTTTAGGCCTTGGCATGATTATATATGCGTGTGAGCTCTATATTGTAATTACCAATATTCAGAGGAATAAAGAATAGTCTCCCTATCTTGTGCCTATTGGTTCTTATACTTTCATCTACTGTGTTGATCATGAGAGACAGAGAGGAAAAAGTCCTAACCGCTGGCAACATATTTTATAACAGACCCCACGATTACGATTATAGTTCGGTGTTGACTTGGATTGGTGGACTCCATGATATTGTATTAGTTGAGGCCCCCCCACTAGGCTCTTTTTCGTACAGCATAAATGAGTTCTATAGTAGTTGTATTGTTCTCTTTGATAGCGAGCACCATTTTTAATCTTGCAGTTCGTTGTGGAACATAAACCATCTTTCTTTAAAGAATGGCGAAAGCTTTTTTCTTTACCATAAACAAATTATGTTGCATAATGAATGACATATATCTGTCTTAACAACGTTTGTGACATTCACGGTCTCCAGTAGCGTACCCCCTCTGTTAAAAAAAGCAATTCTAGGTTTCGGACTAGTCAACCTCTATAAACTTTGACCAATGTTGTAGGAAAAATATATCTACATATATGTCATCAAATCGATCTACTGTGAAAATACGACCTCTGTCCCTAAATAAATCTATGTTGGTTGAACCAGACGGGCTGCTGTTACCCTTCCGTTGTGCGGGGCGTGGTTTTTTTTGTAATGCTTTGATGCGAGCGTCCGACTCTTTACTGGATATCGGACGGACGTGGGGCGTCGGGCCATGTCAATTTTAATTCTCGTCAACTCTAGCCCAACTAACACAACCTTTGTTTAATATCCCATCAATCCATCACCTGTCCATCTCCCACTCCGCGTCCCGCCCCGCTGCTCCGTGCGCTCGCCCTCGTCGCTCCAGTCGCTGCTCCGCGCACCCGCCCCGCCTACGTAAAGCAGACGCCCATTGCGGCCACCATCGCACCCATCCCCCATGGTTATGGATTCCACCATCACCGCTGCTGCTTCTTTCCACCTCGCCTTCCCTCACCTCTCCGCGTCCTCCTCCTCCTCCTCCAATACCCTTCACTTCCCTATCGGCCGCCGCCGCGCCTCCCACCCCCTCACGTTGATGCCATCAAGAAGCTCTCAGAGGCATCCCTTGTGCCCATCCCTCATGAGCCCATGCAGACCCTGGTCGACGAGGACGTCCTACCCACAAAGCTCAGAGTCTATAGCATCTACAACCCGTCGAGGAGCTACAGTTCGTCGGGATTTTGCGCAACATCAGGGTCATCGTCAGGGCCGCACCAGGATATGATGCATGTTGCACGTGTACATTTCAAATGTTTAGTTGTTTAGAGGTATGTTTCAAGTCTTTTCATACAGATGTTGCAAAAATAGATCGAGATGTTGCACATGTTGCACATGTTGCAATGGTTGTACACGTATGTTGCAAGCCGTCCGTCCCCAATGTGTCATCTATTTTTCAGACGTATATTGCAACTGTGTTTATCTGGATGTTGCATATATTTTACACATATATTGCAAGTGTTTTATTGTATGTTGCGTGTGTTAGCATTGGTTTTCAATTGTTTTTGCAAGTGTTTCAGCTGCATGTTTCAAGTGTTTCATCTATCTTTTTTGTATGTTGCACTTGTTGCATCTGGATGTTTCAAAAATAGATCAAGTGTTGCACATGGGATGCGCGTGGGAAGCGGGAGGTGCGCGTGCGGTCCCCATGCTGGCGATGTTCATGCGGCGCAGGCCCCCGTGTGGGCGCATGTGACGCAGGTATGGTCGAGTGAGGTCCGGGCGACACGGGCCCACGCGTGGACACGTGCGAAATGGAGGGGGAACCGACTGCAGCGACGGGCGTCCGGACAGGGACGGTCCGTCCGGACGTCCGGGCGCTAGCAGAGCCCTTTTTTTTCCTCGAAAACATTTGGGTTGAACCCATGATTACGATTATAGTTCAGTGTTCAGTTGGATTGGCTGACCCTAGGATATTATTAGTTGAGGCCCCCCACTAGGCTCTTTTTTTTGTACAACATAAATGTGTTCTATAGTAATTGTCTTGTTCTCTTTGATAACGAGGACCATTTTTAATCTTGCAATTCGTTGTGGAACATAAACCATCTTTCTCTAAAGAATGGCGAAAAACTTTTTGCTTTACCATAAACAAATTATGTTGGCATAATGAACGACATGTATCTGCCTTCAACAACGTTTGTGACATTGACGATCTCGACTAGCGTACTCCCTCTACTTTAAAAAAAGCAATTCTAGGTTTCGGTCTAGTAAACCTTTATAAACTTTGACTGATGTCGTAGAAAAAATCACTAGTACAGAAACAAGCTGTACTTCAGGTTGGGAAACCCCTTCAGTCCCCGGTTTCCCAACCAGGAGCACGAATCCGGGACTAAAGGGCCCCTCCTTTAGTCCCGGTTTCTCGTCCGGGACTAAAGGTCAGTAATACCAGCCGGGGCTAAAGAGGCCTCCCGGCCTGGCCACGTGGGCCAGCCCTTTAGTCCCGGTTGGTATTACCAACCGGGACTAAAGGTTTTCTTTTTCTTTTTCTTTTTTGTTTCTATTTTCAATTGATGATTCATTTTGGTTTTTGAATAGGTTTTCGAATACGTATTCTATGCTGCTAATATACGTATTCTACACACTTATAATGTTCGAAAGTTTGTACAAACTTATGACTACGTGTATATAAGGACAGGCAGAGACATAGAGATGGACAGGATGGAGGGACAGATAGATAGATATAGAGAGAGAGAGAGAGAGAGAGAGAGAGGAGAGAGATATAT
>NW_027097363.1:0-120000 GCF_019320115.1 Miscanthus floridulus
TCGCGTCACCAATGTTGCAGATCATCGCTATCCGCCATCCCGAGCCGCACGTCGCCTCCATCCACTCCTCGCTGCTGTGATTTGCCGTGGTGAGTTCGCCGTCTTCCCCTCTTTATTCCCATGTTTTTCCCAAGTCAAACCGAGGTCTCTAGGGTCAGTTTCAAGATCACCAGTGAGCTCCTTCATCACCGGCCATGGAAACCGCCGTGCTAGCCTTCTTCTCCGGTAGGCAGCCTCTCTCTCTCCCTCGTCTAATCTGAGCCATCCAGATTAGATCCAACGCCTAAATCTCATCATACCCCTTTGCTATTCTTTTTGCTAAATAGACCCTCTGTTTTATCTAAATAAAACCTACAGTCCATAGCGTATACCTAGAATACATTTTCTTTTTCTGAAAACATAGATCCCCTTTAGTTAAATTCAAAATACGTTTTCTTTATTTATAGGTTTGCCACTAATTTTGTTTTGCTTATAAAAACTCCGTTTTAACTCTGTTTTGACCCGTTCAAGTTGCGTTAGATACGTAATCGTGTAATCTACAAGTTCATACTACTGTTAAAGATGTTTCCAACTTCTAAAATTCGATATTATGTTTAATCTATTATTTTATTAAAGGAAATGTTGTTTACTTCATAACTTTTTCGTTATAGCTCTGATTTTGTGATCTTCGTGTCTGTGTGTTCATGGCGAGATGTAGATTCATTTTACAAACTTTTCATCTTGATTCTATGCTTTTGGTGTACTATTTTAATCTATAGCCTTTGTTTACTATGCATGATTGCTTTTGGGTGCTTGTATGTTGCTGTGTCGATTGAGTATAGACAGTGAGCAATTCGTGGGGGGGATCAAGAGTACTAATTTGATGAGCAGGATCAGTAGGAACACTTTGATCAAGGCAAGTATAGCATGGGACTATCCTTGTTTCCTATTAATGTTAACACATTTAATTCATATATGCATGTGTCACCTTGATAAGGATTTTCTAGAATTGTACTTATGCCATGACTCCTATGGGAAATTGCATTGGGTAGCTAATGCTAGTGCTCAATGAAACCATGATCTTGTAACTTGACTAATGGAATATGCAATAAACATTAAAACATGACTTTTTGCAACTTGGTAAAAGGGGGCTGGAGTACTTAGCTACTTTCTAAATGCTTTAGATTCCTCTCCTTAAGGACTTATCTGTAAGTGATCATCCAGGACTTATAGTACAACTCTGAGGGCCACATGGCTCTAGTTTTAGTCAAGTATAAGTACCTTTTATAGCTTGTTAGTGGTTACCTTTATGGTGCAAAAGGTACTTGACACGATGGGTATAGGAAAACCTCTAGTCCTATGTGTGTAGCCGAGAAGGAATTGTGCCATTCAAAAAAGGGGGGTTCCTACAGCTTCTTGCCAAGAGAATCCTAGCGGCCCTAACTTGTTAGATGAACCTTTGAAAGGCTTCATAGTGTACCCTGCCTGCTCAACTTGGTAGTGTTTTGGGGACTTGGAAACCCTGGGCAAATGGGGAACATGACTCAAGGTGAAAGTGTACAACCTCTGCAGAGTGTAAAACTAGTATATCAGCCATGCTCACGGTCACGAGCGGCCTTGGAACCCTTATGGAATAGATAATCACTATTAATTATTTGTTTATACTATTTGTTAATCATGTTTACATTGATCATGTGTTTACTATGGGATTATGACAACTTGATGCTACTCATATGCTAAAATTGTGATAACTAAAAGCTAAATGCAGTCAAACCATGTCAAGCTTTTGAGCCTCATGAACCCCATGTTACACTTGTTGAGTATGAGATGTACTTATGCTTGTTTATTTTCATTATTTGGATGAAAATACCAGATGGGTAACAGATTGCTATGGTAATGACAACTTCCTTGAGGATTACTAGTCTTATGGTCAACCGGTTGACGTCCCTATGCTATGGAGCTACCGCGAGAGAGTTATCTTTATAATTCCTCTATATTTATGTGAAGACTGTATTAATATTCATGATGTAATAAACACTTGTGATGGTACTTTCTATAATTTGTCGGCTTATGTGTGTGATTGATCTCTGGGCGCACATAAGATTATGCATTCCATTTTATCCTTAAAATTGGGTGTGACAGTAATGCTCCAGCTTCTTTTGAAAGATGCATGATGTCTATATTTTTTGATATGATTGAAGAAATCATAGAAGTTTTCATGGATGATTTTTCTGTTTATGGAAAAAATTTTGATGATTGTCTTGAAAATTTAGACAAGGTTTTGCAAAAATGTGAAGAAAAGCACTTAGTCCTTAGTTGGAAAAAATGTCATTTCATGGTTAGTGAAGGCATAGTACTTGGACACTTGGTGTTTGAATGAGGGATAGAGGTAGGTAAGCCTAAAATTGAAGTAATTGAGCAGTTACCACCCCCCATAAACATCAGAGGGATCCATAGTTTTCTTGGTCATGTGGGGTTTTACCGTTGCTTCATAAAAGATTTTTCACATATTGCTAGACCACTTACAAATCTTTTGGCCAAGGATGTTCCCTTTAATTTTGATGATGCATTCTTAAAATCATTTGAAATTCTTAAGAAATCACTCATCCCTACACCAATCATTCAACCCCCTGATTGGTCGCTACCTTTTGAAATTATGTGTGGTGCTAGTGATTATTCTGTGGGGCAGTTTTGGGTCAAACAAAAGATAAGAAGTATCATGCAATTGCTTATGCTAGCAAAACTCTGGCAGGACCTCAACTTAATTATGCAACAACTAAAAAAGAACTCATAACTATCGTTTTTGCTATTGATAAGTTTAGATCTTACTTAGTAGGAGCTAAGGTGATTGTTTATACTGATCATGCTGCTTTAAAATACCCACCCACTAAGAAAGATGCTAAACCATGACTTATAAAATGGGTTTTGTTACTCCAAGAATTTGACTTAGAAATAAAAGATAAAAAGGGAGTAGAAAATTCTATTGTTGATCACTTGTCTAGAATGCAGTTTGAAAATTCATAGGAACTACCCATCAACGATTCACTTCGAGATGACATGCTCTTCAAGATCATAAAATATAACCCCTAGTATGCAAATATTGTTAATTTTATAGTTGCAGGATATGTACCACTAGGGGAGAACAAAAGAAAACTCATCTACGAAAGTCATCTCCACATATGGGATGAGCCATACCTCTTCAGAGTATGCTCCGATGGCCTACTCAGAAGATGTGTACTGGCAGAAGAAGGTATCAAGATCACCGAGCGATGCCACTCATCACCATATGGAGGACATTATGGTGCATTTTGCACTGATTCAAAGATCTAGCAAACTGGATTCTTCTAGCCAACCATGTATGAAGACACGAAGGACTTCATCTAGAGGTGTGGAGCATGCCAGAGGCATGGAAACATCAATTCAAGAGATGCCAAGCCACTCACCATCAACCTTTAGATCAAACTCTTTGATGTTTGGGGAATTGACTATATGGGACCATTTCCAAAGTCAAAGAACTGTGAATACATCTTGGTGGCAGTTGACTATGTCTCCAAGTGGGTTGAAGCCATGCCATGTAAAGGTACTGATGCGAAGAACTCCAAGAAGATGTTTGAAGAGACAATATTTCCACAATTTGGAATTTTGAGAATGGTGATTAGTGATGGAGGCACTCACTTCACTGACAAGAACTTTCACAAGTACATGTTAAGACATGGGATCCATCACAACATCACTACTCCATATCACCCTCAGACAAGTTGCCAAGCAGAAACATCAAACAAACGAATCAAGAATATTCTGCAGAAGACAGACAACGAGATGGGGACTGCATGGAAGGATAGACTACTTGATGCACTATAGGGTTATAGAACAGCCTCTCAAACACCACTTAGGATGTTATCCTACCAACTCGTCTATGGGAAGACTCGTCGTCTACCTATTGAGCTAGAATTCAAAGCTCACTGGGCTATCAAGCGATGGCACATGGACCTTGAAGCTGCTAGAACCAAGAGGAAGATGCAACTCTCTGAGCTCGATGAATGGCGTCAAAAAGCATATCACAACGACAAGATATACAAGGAGAGAACAAAAGATGGCATGACAAAAGGATCAAGAAGGAGTTCGCTCCAGGAGATAAGGTATTACTTTTTAATTCTAGGGTTAAATTATTTGGGCATAGAAAACTTCAGAGCAAATGGGAAGGACCATTCTAGGTTATAAGCACTTTGTCACATGGAGCGGTAACACTTTAAAATGATGAAGGTATGTTATTCAAGGTAAATGGTCACTGTCTTAAGATCTTTCTAGAACCTAAAAAACCACCTGAGGATTTGGATGAGGTAGATTTTCTTGTTTTGTCATAGATTTACACTACTGCCCTCCTCTTTACGTTTTGTAATGTGAGAATATCTTTTTTGGGATTAGTTAGGCATTAGAAACCGCTGAGAGAAAATCCCCTGCAAGGAGATGACATGTGGGGCTGACCGGCCCCGCCTCCTGGTAGGGCGGCCCACCTGTTAGTCGCCTTGCCTCCGGTCAATTCTCGTATGTATTCTAGAACCTTCCTCTCCACTATCCCATAGTTTTCCATTGCATTCGTTTTTCCTTCATTACAAAACCCTAATAGGATAAGATTTTGACCCCTGTTGCAAGTTTCCCCCCCTATATAAACAAACCCATGCTTGCCTCCATAGCCATTCCATCAAAGCCTTCCACCTCCAGTAGCACCAAAGCTCTCCACCTCCCTAGCTCCAATTTCCTGAAGAGAGATCATTCCCTATGGAGTTGATGAACCCATACCACTAAGCATCATCCCACCATGAGAAGTAGCTCCTGTTCCCTCCAACCAATCTTACTTTTCCCAAGCCATCCATCATCCTGTGATCGCTCTGCTGCCACTGCGTCTACTTCTTCAAGACAAGCCACGCCAGCCGGAGGCACCAAAGATCAAGGTCCCGAAGGAGATCAACCTCCTTCCTCCATGGGTGAACAAGACACTGACCGGGGTGAAGACCAACAAGTTTGGACACATCATGTGTGCGAAGTACAAGTCGGTCACCCCTCGCTTGAGCATTGATGGTGTTCGTGCTGCTGCTGAGCAAGTCAAGGCCGTGCCGCTAAAGGAGAAGAAGAGGGCACCACCCTCTGTCCTAGAGATGATGAGAAGCGCCAATGGCCAACTATTGCCATGCTGCATGACAAGATCAAAACCCTCACTGATTATACCCATGATCTGCAGTTTACGATAGATATGGAGCATGTTTATCGCAAGAACCTAGAATATGAGCTCACTATCTTAAGTCGCTATGTTGTCAACAAAGAGAAGTATGAGAGTTAAAGTTAGGCTGTGGACCAATAGGGTGCGTTTAGGTCAATTTTTAGGTCATTCTCTTAGTTTAAAAGTTAGAGCAATTGAAGTTTGTGCTAGCCAGTTGAATGTTTGTGTTTCGGTTGGATTGTGTAATAAAGTGCAATATCAATAAATTTTGCTATTACTATCTGCTCTCTATTTTCTTTTGTATATGTGTTTGTCTCCACATGTTCTACATAAAGGTAAGCAAAAAACAAGTGTGGGGGAAGTACACCACGATAACAAAATGAGATCCGATCACAAAAATCATGAAAATCTGAAAGTAATGGAACAAGAACCATGCTCACCAAAGTTGGACCAAAATAGGCCCAAGAGTGGGCTGCCCGACCTAGCCTAGCTTCGCCTTGCCTCACGCTTTGTCCATGGTCAAGTTTGAGTCCAATATGTTCTATTTTCACCTATCTCACTTTCCGTTTCGAACCGAATTGAAAATCCTATGATAAACAACTTTAAACATGAGGAAAATATTATTACCGTCATGACTAAAGGATAGACTCACATAATACTTTTTCTAGAAGTCTTGCTACTATTGAGAACTTATTATTAGGGACCCCATGTTACTTAAGTTGTTGAGGAATGAGATATAGTGAAATAATGAGAACTTGATTCTTGATGTCTTATTATTGGAGAATTTTATTTCAAAAATTAAAAGAATAGCTACACCTCTCCTTTGTGGTAAAGCAAAGTCCTACCAGAGCCAAATATGATATGATAGACTAGGAGAACCTTCTACATATACTACCTGTTATTGTATTGAGTTTGGTCAAACCTTGTGACCCTTGTTGAGAAATTTATCTTGCTCCCAAGATCAAGATCACATACACTCCACATATATCAACTGCTCCTATAGAGGGAGTATGCAACAACATGATTTCCATCCATCCAAAAATGTTCTACTCCTTCATTGGGAATAGACACAAAAATATGTTTATTAGGATAAATGCTCCAAGATCTTGTAAATGTCTCTCTTAAAAAGTTTCAATTACAGAAAAAGAGGCATGGGCTATGCAAGAGTTATTAATAAAAAGAAAAAAAGAGAGAAAGTATTGAAAAAATGGACAAGTGTCCAAGATATTGAAAATAATGGGTACTTAAATGCCCACTTGAAAAAAAAGAGAAAAAAAATGAATAAGATAGCCCATGTTTTCTTGCAAAAGTTTTCCAAATTTCAAACAAGAGAGACATGTTTCAAGGAGGATAGTAGAATTAGGTTAGCCACCATATACCCACACACATGCATATCTTGATCTAAGAGTATGCCATTTTTCTCCTTGGATCCTTGTTTTGACTTTACAATATATGCAATGCAAGTATGTTCTCATATTCATTCCTACCTGAGCTCCACATAAGCTTTTTAGAAGTAGGCAAAAACATCAATGCCTTGGTATGGATCTAAAAATACCACATATATTGAGTGATTTGAGAGTACCATAGAGAAGAGAAGGTAAGCTATGTTTTGTTTTCAAAGATCTTAAAATATTTCTTCAATTGACTTGACTGAAGGAAGATGGTGATCTATTTCAAGCTGTTCCATTCTTCAATCACCCAAAGTTTCATGGTAGACACTAGCAAATATGACTAGGAATGGTTTTATGTTGATGTCTTGCCCCAAGGTTATGTCTTAAGTAATCCATCCTTTTATCAAGGACAAGTAAAGGCCTAATTGTGGGGGAGTTTGTTGATGGTAGTTAACATTCATCACAAACCATCGATATACCTTGCATAAATGACTAAAATGGATCACCAACATAGACTTAGGGGTTTAGACTGATAATTTCCATGAGTTTTGGTGAATTTATGTTTTCAATAGGATTTAATCAAAAAACCACCAAGGAGGACCTATTCATCAAAGGAAATCACGTAAATCCACGACGGTACCTACGTGGGAAGACTCTAAAAGACTCAAGAAGGCAAATCACCAAAGCAGGCCACGTGTCCATGACATGTGGGGCCGGTTGGCCCCACAGTTAGGCTGGCCAGCCTGTGGGCCCCACCTAGCGGTCTCTCTTTGCTATGTCACCTCTCTACCGCCTTAGGGTTTGTATCTACGCCATCCTTTTAAGTCGGTTTGATCTGAGTGTCTAGTATGCTTGAAGGGCCCTATATATTCCTATCTGTAACCCCCTCCAAGGAATCCATGCATTTGATCCTGAGAGCCTAAAGGCTAGAAACCCTAATTCATATATCCACCAGGATCAGAGCTAGAAATCAAGAGAAGATTAATCCTCAATAGGATCTAGTCTTGTATTGGAAATAGAGAGATAGAGTGAGAGGGAAGAGTTTTGGAGGAGCCCTAGACTATCGGTGCTCTCTCTATGGCTTGTACCCTAGCAGAATCAAGTTCTTCTTGAACTTGCTTATGAAATTCTCTAGTAATCCACTTCTAATTCAAGTAAGCATCATGTTCATATTGTTTGTTAGGTTTACGACTCTCTTTGAGTACTTTAATCCTTACAGCTCCTAGGTTAAAGTAGTATTCATAGTATAAGTGTGGTGCTTAGACTCGGTTACTCATGGATGTACCCTATATTTTGGATCAGTGGTAGCTCACGAGGGTGACTCGTATAGCCTCGTTGAATCCTTTGTAGTCCACCTCCCATTTGTAGGCCTAGTAGGATCTTGTTGCTATAGGAAACATACTTTGCCTATGTTTTCTTTAGTAATATCCCCAGACAAAGCTTACCAAAGTTAGAACTAGAATACCTTTGCGATCTCCTTTATACTCCTATTATCTAGCCTTAATTGTGAAGTTGGGTTAAGTTAGATTTAGTTATTCTCACACACGTTTCCTTGAGATCGATATAAAACTAGGATACTCCTTGTGAAGTGCTGCATCGGTATAATATTAGTGCGCTTGCAGATTATTCTGTATGCGTTAATTTATACCAACAACAAGTAAAAGCATATAAATAGCCAATACGTTCTCAAAAGACAGGTTATCGGCTAAAACAACCGATTCCAGTGAAAGAAGACTCATAACATATAAACACTCAACTATTAAACGTGGATAAGTCCATACACTTATCAGATCCAATCTGCCATCTCTAATAGTGGGGATATGTAACACCTCTGGTGTTTTGACCTAATACTAAAATTTGACATGTCATCATGTGCATTGCAAAGCATTCATATAGTATAAAGTTTTGAATGCATTAACTAAATAAGGTTTATTTCATAATGTTGTTATTTCATGTGATGTGTTTCAAAAACCCTAAATACAGATCATGATCACAGGGGTTAAGATTCATGTGATCATGTGAGATCATATGTCATTTGACTCAAATAACCCTAATGGGCCAAGTTATTGGTCAAAATTCAAATTTAAGACAATAGGAAATCAAATCAAATTTGAACTCAGCTTTAATTTATAGAAGTCCTTTTTGCCCCTTTTGGATATTTCAAAATCCATTTGGAATTTGGGGTTGTGACAAAAAGCAAAGTTGGAGCTTATTTTATAAGGATCAACTTTGGTATTCAAAGTTTTTCAAGTTTACATGTAAAATTTGGAGTAATTTTGAAATGATTCAAATACTCAAATGCACCCCAAGTTCAAATTTCAAAATGGAGGTAGAATTTGAAAATGTTCCTTGAAGCAAAGTTGTAAAGCTTGAAAAGTTGAGCAACTTTCATTTTTGGAGATTTTCAACTTCTTTAGGATATTTGTGAGTAATTTGCAAATTAAACTCAGTGTCAATTCTGTAATTCTCATGAACAGTGTCACGATCACCGCCCACCGCCGACGTACCTTCTCCGGCCTTCCAGGCTCGCCCTCGGCCGCTCTTGGCTTCGCGCTGGCACTGCATGCTCGCTGCGTGTCGATTCCGCGTGCTCCTGGACGCGCTATAAAGCCCGGAACGCCGTCGTTGTCCTTTCTTTCCCTGCTCTGTTTCCCGACGTTGCTGTCTCAACTCCGGCGAGTTCCCCTCGCTTCCTCAGTCCAAACCAGTTTCGGCAAATCGGTGTTACAACTCCGTCTCTTCCTTCCGAACCCATCCCACCAACTAAGGTTGTCTGAGTCCACCGAGAACTGCCGTTAGCGACTCTTCTTCCTCGCGGCCGGCGATCTCGACCGAAGCTCCGGTTCACCGCGGCCAGCATCATCTGGTGAGCCGTGGTCCTTGTTTGTAGGTTCTATAGCTTCGTCTTGATGCTATGGTCCTTATTTCGCCCTTGCTTGGTCATTTTGCCCACTGCAGTCACCAGAACTACGTCGCCGACGAAGTCTTCTCCGCCGTGAGCACTGTCACCGTCGACCCGCGTCACCGTAGTGCCTCCGGTCTCGTTCTTTGCTTCATCACATCCAGGGTGAGCTGCTGATCCTTTCTGAGCCTTTTGTTTGATCTCAACCGGTCTTGTTTCGCCAGCGTAACGCTGCCGTGGCACCACGTCCGCCATGGACGGCTTGAGCCTGGTTCCGTGTCGTAATCCACCTCTAAAATGCCATAGATCGACGCGGCTAGTCTTTGTGAGTGTTTAGATACCATGGTCGTCGCAGTTAAGCTCACCGTCGGTGCGCTAGCATCGGTCAGCGCCATCGGAGCCGTGGTCAATGACCCGAGGTTGGGGATGACAGGTGGGGGCCGGCTGTCAGTGAGAGCAAGAGAGAGAATAGTGAGTTTTGGTTATTTTCTGATTTTGAATAGTGCAGCAATTTTGCAATTTTGTAGGAATTTATTTACACATCCAAAAATTCTGAAAATTTTTGTGTAGCTTCTGTACATGTTCTAGTATTATTTAAAAATTTGAAATTTGAAATTTGGATAAATTTTGAATGTTCAAATATTCAGTCCATTAATTGAAAAATGCAATTTCCATGATTTTTGTAGGTCACTGTATAATTCCAAAAATTATGAAATTTGTTTTGGTACACTAATTTGTCATAAGGAAGCTTACATAAAATTTTCAGGTCATTTGGAACAAGTTTATTTTTGGGCTTAATTCCAAATTAATTCAAAAATAGATAAAAGCAAACCCTAAGTGTTTGATTAGTGTTGGATCTTGTTTTGGTCATGTTTTGTGACTAGTAGGGTTCCAAGATCCATTAGGTCAAGTCACATGTGTGGTTCTTAATGATAGGGTTACAGGTTGGTTTTGTTGGCTTGCAACTGTACCGCGAAATCAAATCGGTTGCGGGTGTTTTTACATTTCATGTGCCGTAAAAGCATCATGTTTACATTATCATCATGTTAAAGCATATGTTGTTATTTCGTGTAGAACCCAAGAACGAAACGATTCTAGTTGAGCAAGTTCTGGAAGAATCCCCGGTTGTCACGGGATTTGATAATTGTGGTACTAATCCGGAACCGGAAATCGTCAACGAAGGCAAGCCCCGGTATATGCATTAAGCCCTTACCTTGTTTACTTTGAAAAGTTATCACCTATGTTATTTATTGCATTAAGTTGTTTAATTCAAATGTTACCTACTTGATGCATTACCTACCTTGATAATTGTTTACCATCCTTGAAGATGTTTTCGTTTATAAAGGCGTAGTGTGCTTAGTATGCTTTATGATAGGCTTTCAAAGTAAAAGTTTTGATACAATCAAAGATGGCATACTGGCCAAAGAAAGAAAGGATTTAGAATGAATTAGAGACTAGTCGGGTGACTTATCTTGAATGTTGGGTAATGTTGCCGACTATGTCGCTTAAAGGCCACTCATTGTGGATCTTCTGAACGAGACACTTTGTAGTACTGGTCACATACTCCGGTAAGCCTACTTCGGCTAATCTGATACTAAGACGAATGCCCGCGCACTGGGAGTGGAGAGATGGCGGGAGTAGCGTGTACCCTCATGGCTGGAATGTGGCCGGATTTGAGGTGTGCTGTGCTCTCGGGTGGCGTGGAGACGGCTTAGTATAGGAGGATCCGGTAGCGAGGTTGATATATGCAAGATTAAGTTCTACATATGTCGTGTGATAAGGAATCCCCAGCTGGGACTTGAATCAATTCGAATTGCCGGTGCTCCGCGGATATGGAGACTCGATTCATTACAGAAGCAATGTAGTACTGGTGAATTACTAAAATATGAGAAAAAGAATGGAATGAGAAGGAATGGAATATGGGAAATGTATATTTAGTTGAGATAATGAACTAAAAGAACTTAGTGGTAAACTTGAAAATAGAATGAAGGATAGTAAGCTTTTGGCAAAGAACTTTTGAATCTTGCTACATCCTTACCTTGCCCCAAATCCCTGCATCTCTAAAGTCTTACACCCCATTACGTCGGGTTAGTCTTGTTGAGTACCTTTGTACTCAGGGTTTGTTAACCCTTGTTGCAGGAGAGTCGCATGCGCAGGCTTGTTTTGGTCCCTGCTGCATGTCTGTGTTTGAAGTTAATGACGATGAGGAGTGATGAATGGCCTTTGGATAAGGCACTAGTTTGTATGATAAATAAAGTTAATGTAATATTATCCCGCTACTATGGTTGTATAACACTTATGGTATTGTAAGTTTGAAAACAACTGGTTTGTAATTATGTTATCTTAAGACTTCCGCTATCTTTTACTCTGGTATATCTTTGAATAAACTGTTGTAATCTGCAATGACTGTGATTGGGATCCTGTTTGAAAAGAGAAACGTGGATGATTCGGGTTTCCAGAGGACACCCGACAGACCTGTTGAGTTGTTGGGAACTCGTGTACGCTATCCGAGGTCTGTTAAGACAACGGTAGGTGCATGTGGGCCCGATTCCTTAGGAGGTTCTGCCACAGCTGGTATCAGAGCAGTTCCCATCTAAGATCATTGTAGGTTACTTTGGAAAAACCTTCAAAATGATTTGGATCAAGGAAAGTAAACATGATATTTTGAAAGTTCAATTTCTTTCTTCTTACCTTTGATCTAGACTCAATCCTAACTTATTTGAAAAGTTTGTGGCGGATAATATGCTTAGGTTTGTCCTATGTATTATGAAAATCTAGTACTTATGATTATTTTAATCTTTTGTACTTAGATTCGTAAGATCAATTCATGCATCATGCTTGAGCACATTGCATAATAATTCCCCTTAATAGTGGTTGGGTAAGTAATGTCAATCCCATTCTTGCTAACCTCCTTTATCCTCAAGCTATTCTTATAGCCCTACCTTAAATCGTACAGGCTATGGCAAAGACCAAAAAAAAACCGCACGCAAGTCCACGGGACCTCACGGAGTCCCTCGTCACCAGTTGGCACCACGAAACCATGAGCTTGGTGAAGGAAGTGCCAAGACCCTAGGAGAGGAAGGATCTTCAAGCAACCCCGTCAACGTCGAGAACCTTAACAAGGAGCTCAACACTCTTCGTTGAGCTCATGCTAAAGATCAAGAAGAACTGGCGGAAATGCAAAGGGGTATCACCATGACCATGGAGCTGCGGAATGAAGCCTAGACACGAGAAGATGCGGCCAATGAACGCGTCAATGAGTTGGAGTTCTACGTAGAGGACCTAGAGATGGACAATGCCATCCTTCATGAAAATGTCCATATGCTGTATGCTCAACTTCATCCTCCTCATGGGGATGGTGAAGTTACCGATGAAGAAATGATTGTAGCTCCAGGAGAAGTCGAGAATGAAGAAGAGGAGGAGGATCCTGAGGAGTTAGTGTACTTCTCAGATGAAGATGAGGTTTCATCTGATACGGGCACGGATGCCGAAGACTGAAAACTTGGAGTAGTAGTAGTTCCTTTACTGCTTTCCTAGAGAACCAGGGCTGTCTTGTGGGGTACAAGACATGTAATTTAAATAAGAACCCTTTGTAGCATGCAACCTTTTAAAAGCTTTCAATAAAGAATAATGTAAGTAAATGTGTTTCTCTAACAGATGCCTCGTCCTATCACCCGAACTGGTGCTAGTGGCTCGCATGATGATGATGAGTGCCCAAATCCTCCACCAATGCCCTCGACTATGGCAGATGCCATAGCTGCACTCGTCAACGCAACGGCAGAGAATGCCAGGCTGTTAAGGGAGTTGGCGCAGAACTAGCAGGCACCATACCCTAATCGTGGCCGTCGTAATAATGGAAACGACGAGTCAACTTATGTGGATTTTACTGACACACGTCCGCCTGTGTTCTCAAAGGCAGACGAACCTTTAGAAGCTGATGATTGGCTTAGGACAATAGAGCAAAAGTTCGAGCTAATCCACTGTACTGAGGTTCAAAAACCAAGGTTTGCGGCACAGCAACTCCGAGGAGCTGCTGGTGCTTGGTGGGCAAATTTGGTAGCAGTACAGCCCGTTGGTCACCAAATCAACTGGAGGGAGTTCAAGGATGCCTTCAGGGCACATTATATTCCAGACGGTGTGATGACCATGATGTTGGAAGAGTTCTTGGCTCTTAAGCAAGGGGAGCACCCAGTGATGCAGTATGTTGGGCGTTTCAACCACCTGTCTCAGTATGCTATTGAGTATGTCAATAGGGACAGGAAGAAAAAGAATCATTTTCTTCGAGGCTTGAACACTAAACTTCAGACAATGATGACAGCCTATGGTAATGCAACTTACCATGAAACAATCAACATTGCTATCGCTTCGGAAGAAAATTACCGCCGACACAAGGAGGCGAAGAAGAAGAAAATATTTGCTTCCGGATCATCAAGTGGCAAGCATCAGAAGATAGTATACCATCCTCAGAATCATGGCCGTACGCCATTCCGCCCACAACAAGGCCAAAGCAGGCAACAAATCTTCATTCGCCCTGCAACTAATACACCTTATACATATCAAGCACCGCAGCAGCAGAACAATACAAATAATGCAAACCGCAATGTTACTTCCCAGAATCATAATTTTCCATGCTATAATTGTGGTAAACCTGGGCATTTTTCCCGAGAATGTCCGTATCCTAGGAAGAACAATCCTGATGCAACCAAAGCCCCTGTTAATCAAGCTCAAAATCAGTACAAGGGCAATGCTCAGAACCATCAAAAGGGTCCGGCTGAGAAGAAAACTGGAAGGGTATTCTATACGCAAGTGGAATCTATTCCAGAAGGAGAACCAGTTATGATGGGTATGTTTCCCATTGCTAAGCATCCTGCAATTACCTTATTTGATTCTGGTGCATCCCATACATTCATCAACCGTACATTTGTTGTGAAGCATGGGATAGCTATTGGGGAAACAAAAGAACCCTATCATATACAGTCGCCTGGGGGACGAATCTGTACAAGGGAGGTGGTTCAGCATGTACCTATTGATTTGGGGGGTTATGAGTTCCCTACCAATATGCTGATATTAAAGGATCAAGATATAGATGTGATCCTTGGTATGAACTGGCTAACTCAACACGGGGCTATCATAGATGTCCTACATAGAACAATAAGGGTAAATGCACCTGACAGCAAAACCCAACTTCTTATCCAACTTCCTTTTCCTAAGAGTACAGTGGAGACAGTTTGTGCAACTATTGTTGAAGGAGCCGAGGAAATTTCAGTGGTATGTGAGTTTACGGATGTCTTTCCCGATGACTTGCCTGGTCTGCCACCAGACCGAGACGTAGAGTTCAGAATTGATCTGAAACCAGGGACAGCACCAGTGTCCAGAAGAGCATATAGGATGCCACCGAAAGAATTAGCAGAATTAAAAATGCAACTACAAGAGTTGTTAGACAAGGGTTTCATTCAACCCAGTTCATCACCTTGGGGATGTCCTGCTATTTTCGTGAAGAAGAAGGACCAAACCTTAAGGTTATGTGTTGACTATAGGCCATTAAATGAAGTCACCATCAAGAACAAATATCCCTTACCCCGAATCGATTTACTTTTTGATCAACTTGTGGGAGCTAAGGTATTCTCAAAGATAGACTTAAGATCAGGCTACCACCAGATTAAGATCAGACATGAAGATGTGCCAAAGACAGCGTTTACTACCCGATATGGACTATATGAGTATTTAGTCATGTCTTTTGGGCTGACCAATGCCCCGGCTCATTTCATGTACCTGATGAACTCAGTTTTCATGCCTGAGTTGGATAAGTTTGTCGTGGTGTTTATTGATGACATTCTTATCTACTCTAAGAGCAAAGAGGAACATGCGGAACATCTCCGTATTGTTCTACAAAGATTAAGAGATCACCAACTATATGCCAAATTCAGCAAATGTGCATTTTGGTTGGAGGAAGTACAATTTCTGGGTCATGTGCTATCTGCTGAAGGTATAGCTGTTGATCCGAGCAAGGTAGAAGAAGTCCTTAATTGGAAAGCACCTACAACTGTTCATCAAGTTCGTAGTTTCCTGGGGTTGGCAAGGTATTACCGTCGGTTTATCCTTGACTTCTCCAGAATTGCGAAGTCAATTACTGGACTGTTGAAAAATCAAACAAAGTTTGTATGGTCGAAAGAATGTGAAGAGGCCTTTCAGACATTGAAGAAGTTGCTGACAACTGCACCAGTATTAGCACAACCTGATATCGAGAGGCCATTTGATATCTATTGTGATGCATCTGGAATTGGTATTGGCTGTGTTCTTATGCAAGAAGGCAGAGTCATAGCATATGCTTCCAGACAACTTAAGAAGCATGAAGAACATTATCCCACCCATGATCTTGAATTAGCTGCTGTTGTCCATTCACTCAAGATTTGGCGACATTATTTATTGGGCAATATATGTCATATCTATACGGACCACAAGAGTTTGAAATACATCTTCACCCAGTCAGAGCTGAATATGAGGCAAAGAAGATGGTTGGAACTTATTAAAGATTATGATTTAGAAGTGCACTATCATCCGGGCAAGGCTAATGTGGTTGCCGATGCCCTGAGTCGCAAGAGTCATTGTCATTGCCTAATTGCAGAACTTATGCAGTGAACATTGTGTCAAGAGATGGAGCATCTGAATTTACAAATCATAGAACAAGGTTCCCTGTCCAATATTGTAGTTGAGTCCACTATCAAAGATCAGATCATTGCTGCTCAACAGAAAAGTAAGGGCATAGCCCATATTAAGGATAAAGTCAGATCTGGAAAACCAACATGTTTCAAGATTGATGAATCAGATGTTGTATGGTTCAAGGATAGGTTGGTAGTACCCAAAAATCCAGAGCTGCGAAAGCAGATTCTTGATGAAGCTCATTCTACAAGATACTCCATTCATCCGGGTAGCAACAAAATGTATCATGATTTGAGAAAGAGATATTGGTGGACCAAAATGAAAATAGAAATAGCTCAATATGTGGCCAAGTGTGATGTTTGCCAGAGAGTCAAAGCAGTTCATATGAAGACTGCAGGTCCATTACATTCGTTGCCAGTTCCATCTTGGAAGTGGGAGGATATTTGTATGGACTTCATAGTAGGGTTGCCTAGGACATCTGCAGGCTACAATTCAATATGGGTTATTATTGATCGTCTAACCAAAATAGCTCATTTCTTGCCAGTCAGAGATAAATATCGAGCGGAGCAGTATGCAAAGCTTTATCTTGATAGAATTTTCGGTCTGCATGGGGCACCCAAGACCATTGTCTCTAACAGAGGATCATTGTTCATATCCAAGTTTTGGAAAAGTTTACATGAGTCTTTAGGAACTAAACTTATCCGTAGTTCTGCTTATCATCCGCAAACAGACGGACAGACTGAAAGGGTAAATCAAATTCTTGAAGATATGTTAAGAGCATGTGTTCTTTCCTTTGGTACTAAATGGGATGAATGCCTTTCCTTAGCTGAATTTTCATATAACAACAGCCATCAAGAGAGCATTAAAATGGCACCGTTCGAAGCACTGTATGGCCATAGGTGCCAAACACCTTTAAATTGGTCAGAAGCTGGAGAACGTTGGTTCTTTGGACCGGATGTGGTCAAAGAAGCTGAAGAGAAAGTTAAACTCATACAAGCCAATATGAAGGTAGCTCAATCCAGACAGAAAAGCTATGCTGATAAGAGGAGACGACCGCTAGAATTCAAAGTGGGAGATTATGTCTACCTCAAGGTATCACCGATGAAAGGAGTTCATCGTTTTGGGATTCGGGGAAAGTTGGCGCCCCGTTATGTCGGTCCTTTTCGGATCCAACAACGATGTGGACCAGTCGCCTATCGCGTCGAACTACCAGATCACATGTCAGCGGTGCATGATATCTTTCATGTATCTCAGTTAAAGAAGTGTCTTCAAGTACCTGACCAGGAAATCGACTTTGGTGGTGTAGAACTAGAACCTGATTTGACTTATGCCGAGTACCCCATTAAAGTCTTAGATCAGAAAGATCGAGTCACTCGGAGACGTACGATCAAGTTCTACAAAGTACAATGGAATCAACACACTGAAGATGAAGCTACTTGGGAGTCCGAGGATTACTTAGAAGAGAATTTTCCTGACTTCTTCGCTTCTATCTAGTTGCAATACCTTGTCTATATTGTAACTTGTCTCGTTTGTCAGCAGAATGGAAAAACCCCCTCGCTCGCCTTTTTGAATAAAGTTTTAAAGTGTTAGCTTGACACATTTCCTTTTCCATTACTTAGCCTTAAGTTTTAAATCTCGGGACGAGATTTCTTTAAGGGGGAAGGGTTGTAACACCTCTGGTGTTTTGACCTAATACTAAAATTTGACATGTCATCATGTGCATTGCAAAGCATTCATATAGTATAAAGTTTTGAATGCATTAACTAAATAAGGTTTATTTCATAATGTTGTTATTTCATGTGATGTGTTTCAAAAACCCTAAATACAGATCATGATCACAGGGGTTAAGATTCATGTGATCATGTGAGATCATATGTCATTTGACTCAAATAACCCTAATGGGCCAAGTTATTGGTCAAAATTCAAATTTAAGACAATAGGAAATCAAATCAAATTTGAACTCAGCTTTAATTTATAGAAGTCCTTTTTGCCCCTTTTGGATATTTCAAAATCCATTTGGAATTTGGGGTTGTGACAAAAAGCAAAGTTGGAGCTTATTTTATAAGGATCAACTTTGGTATTCAAAGTTTTTCAAGTTTACATGTAAAATTTGGAGTAATTTTGAAATGATTCAAATACTCAAATGCACCCCAAGTTCAAATTTCAAAATGGAGGTAGAATTTGAAAATGTTCCTTGAAGCAAAGTTGTAAAGCTTGAAAAGTTGAGCAACTTTCATTTTTGGAGATTTTCAACTTCTTTAGGATATTTGTGAGTAATTTGCAAATTAAACTCAGTGTCAATTCTGTAATTCTCATGAACAGTGTCACGATCACCGCCCACCGCCGACGTACCTTCTCCGGCCTTCCACGCTCGCCCTCGGCCGCTCTTGGCTTCGCGCTGGCACTGCATGCTCACTGCGTGTCGATTCCGCGCGCTCCTGGACGCGCTATAAAGCCCGGAACGCCGTCGTCGTCCTTTCTTTCCCTGCTCTGTTTCCCGACGTCGCCGTCTCAACTCCAGCGAGTTCCCCTCGCTTCCTCAGTCCAAACCAGTTTCGGCAAATCAGTGTTACAACTCCGTCTCTTCCTTCCGAACCCATCCCACCAACTGAGGTTGTCTGAGTCCACCGAGAACTGCCGTTAGCGACTCTTCTTCCTCGCGGCCGGCGATCTCGACCGAAGCTCCGGTTCACCGCGGCCAGCATCATCTGGTGAGCCGTGGTCCTTGTTTGTAGGTTCTATAGCTTCGTCTTGATGCTATGGTCCTTATTTCGCCCTTGCTTGGTCATTTTGCCCACTGCAGTCGCCAGAACTACGTCGCCGACGAAGTCTTCTCCGCCATGAGCACTGTCACCGTCGACCCGCGTCACCGTAGTGCCTCCGGTCTCGTTCTTTGCTTCATCACATCCAGGGTGAGCTGCTGATCATTTCTGAGCCTTTTGTTTGATCTCAACCGGTCTTGTTTCGCCGGCGTAACGCTGCCGTGGCACCACGTCCGCCATGGACGGCTTGAGCATGGTTCCGTGTCGTAATCCACCTCTGAAATGCCATAGATCGACGCGGCTAGTCTTTGTGAGTGTTTAGATACCATGGTCGTCGCAGTTAAGCTCACCGTCGGTGCGCTAGCATCGGTCAGCGCCATCGGAGCCGTGGTCAATGACCCGAGGTTGGGGATGACAGGTGGGGGCCGGCTGTCAGTGAGAGCAAGAGAGAGAATAGTGAGTTTTGGTTATTTTCTAATTTTGAATAGTGCAGCAATTTTGCAATTTTGTAGGAATTTATTTACACATCCAAAAATTCTGAAAATTTTTGTGTAGCTTCTGTACATGTTCTAGTATTATTTAAAAATTTGAAATTTGAAATTTGGATAAATTTTGAATGTTCAAATATTCAGTCCATTAATTGAAAAATACAATTTCCATGATTTTTGTAGGTCACTGTATAATTCCAAAAATTATGAAATTTGTTTTGGTACACTAATTTGTCATAAGGAAGCTTACATAAAATTTTCAGGTCATTTGGAACAAGTTTATTTTTGGGCTTAATTCCAAATTAATTCAAAAATAGATAAAAGCAAACCCTAAGTGTTTGATTAGTGTTGGATCTTGTTTTGGTCATGTTTTGTGACTAGTAGGGTTCCAAGATCCATTAGGTCAAGTCACATGTGTGGTTCTTAATGATAGGGTTACAGGTTGGTTTTGTTGGCTTGCAACTGTACCGCGAAATCAAATCGGTTGCGGGTGTTTTTACATTTCATGTGCCGTGAAAGCATCATGTTTACATTATCATCATGTTAAAGCATATGTTGTTATTTCGTGTAGAACCCAAGAACGAAACGATTCTAGTTGAGCAAGTTCTGGAAGAATCCCCGGTTGTCACGGGATTTGATAATTGTGGTACTAATCCGGAACCAGAAATCGTCAACGAAGGCAAGCCCCGGTTTATGCATTAAGCCCTTACCTTGTTTACTTTGAAAAGTTATCACCTATGTTATTTATTGCATTAAGTTGTTTAATTCAAATGTTACCTACTTGATGCATTACCTACCTTGATAATTGTTTACCATCCTTGAAGATGTTTTCATTTATAAAGGCGTAGTGTGCTTAGTATGCTTTATGATAGGCTTTCAAAGTAAAAGTTTTGATACAATCAAAGATGGCATACTGGCCAAAGAAAGAAAGGATTTAGAATGAATTAGAGACTAGTCGGGTGACTTATCTTGAATGTTGGGTAATGTTGCCGACTATGTCGCTTAAAGGCCACTCATTGTGGATCTTCTGAACGAGACACTTTGTAGTACTGGTCACATACTCCGGTAAGCCTACTTCGGCTAATCCGATACTAAGACGAATGCCCGCGCACTGGGAGTGGAGAGATGGCGGGAGTAGCGTGTACCCTCGTGGCTGGAATGTGGCCGGATTTGGGGTGTGGTGTGCTCTCGGGTGGCGTGGAGACGGCTTAGTATAGGAGGATCCGGTAGCGAGGTTGATATATGCAAGATTAAGTTCTACATATGTCGTGTGATAAGGAATCCCCAGCTGGGACTTGAATCAATTCGAATTGCCGGTGCTCCGTGGATATGGAGACTCGATTCATTATAGAAGCAATGTAGTACTGGTGAATTACTAAAATATGAGAAAAAGAATGGAATGAGAAGGAATGGAATATGGGAAATGTATATTTAGTTGAGATAATGAACTAAAAGAACTTAGTGGTAAACTTGAAAATAGAATGAAGGATAGTAAGCTTTTGGCAAAGAACTTTTGAATCTTGCTACATCCTTACCTTGCCCCAAATCCCTGCATCTCTAAAGTCTTACACCCTGTTACGTCGGGTTAGTCTTGTTGAGTACCTTTGTACTCAGGGTTTGTTAACCCTTGTTGCAGGAGAGTCGCATGCGCAGGCTTGTTTTGGTCCCTGCTGCATGTCTGTGTTTGAAGTTAATGACGATGAGGAGTGATGAATGGCCTTTGGACAAGGCACTAGTTTGTATGATAAATAAAGTTAATGTAATATTATCCCGCTACTATGGTTGTATAACACTTATGGTATTATAAGTTTGAAAACAACTGGTTTGTAATTATGTTATCTTAAGACTTCCGCTATCTTTTACTCTGGTATATCTTTGAATAAACTGTTGTAATCTGCAATGACTGTGATTGGGATCCTGTTTGAAAAGAGAAACGTGGATGATTCGGGTTTCCAGAGGACACCCGACAGACCTGTTGAGTTGTTGGGAACTCGTGTACGCTATCCGAGGTCTGTTAAGACAACGGTAGGTGCATGTGGGCCCGATTCCTTAGGAGGTTCTGCCACAGGATAAGAGCCAGACTGATGCAACCATGGTAAAGATATCAGGCTAATCCTTCAAAGCATACGAATCTATACGCACTTAACGGAATTGTGAAAACATGCTACGATCGTGGAAGCACGGGCGATCGACTAAATAGCTGATGCAGATATAGCATGTAGCCAGAGGCTATGCTTGACCACAAACAAGACTTACTATTTAACAATTTCTGATCTATAATGCTAATAGTGGGGGTCGACCGGATCGATGACAGCCATAATAACGGTTCTAGACCAGATTTCATCAACTAGCAAGCCTTACCTATGGCTAAACATGTCCTGACCACAAGCTATCATCGATCAAGATTGGATGAAAACAGCTGAGCTAACCGAAACCATCGTCAAAACAAGATGTAAATGAGGTAGAACAACAAGACAATAACTTAAAGAGATATAAAGCCGATCTATTTCAATCTTAACCGGGCAAGGAGTGATTTTGTTACAAATAGTAAGAAACTAATTATAACAAGATCGATAACTAGCAAATCTATTAAAAACAGCAAGAAAACCCTACCAATCTTAATAGATTTAGCCGATAACTAATCCATATCAAAATTTGTATGAGATATGAGTAGGACCCATGCAATCCTATAAATTTTGATATGAATCGAGGGTAACTTGTATCAGTAATTGTAATAGATACGAGCCAAACTATAACACCCTAGTGTTAAGCTTGCACTTTGCACTTGCATTTGCATGAGCATAAGCATCACCCATTTATGCATGAGCATTTGCATATGAAATTTCATTTCATACACTCTATGTTATCACATGTGGAGCTTAATTATACATGTATGTGCTTGTGATCAGTCTTGGCTAATGCAAGTGATTATTGTTTGGTCACTAAAACACCTTAGACACACTTAGGGTGAAAATGGAACCAAGCTTATATTCATGAGTTGGTCCAAAAATGCTTCTAAGTGTAGGTATCACTAGAAATGCCTTTATTAAGTTGATTGTTTGACCTAACTTGACTAATTACTTAGAGAGCTTCCATGGCAGTGGGCCCTAAATAAAAGTTGTAGTTCATGTCATGTAGAACAAACTTTGTTTAAGGGCCATGAGCTAAATTAGTGCCTAAGTTGGTCAAATAGGGCTTCCAAAAATCAACTTGATGCTATTTTGTAACTTGAAATTTTTTCTAAGACTGTTTACAGTTTTCATGTAGCCATCATTGGTGATTTTTACATTGCAAACCATTTCAAATTTGACCAAACTTCCTTAAGCAAAGTTGGAGTACTCATGTAGCTCTACACAATGGTGAAATTGATTAATCAAAACTCGCCACGGTTTGGGAGATCTAGGGGTGCAACGTTGCATTGTCAGACTATCTGAATCGACACTTGGCCAATTTCAGACCGGCCGGCAGTGGCCGACCGTGGGCAGGCTGCGCGCACTGCGTGGAGGCCATACGCCATCATCGGCCCCATTCATGAGGCTAGGGTGGGGAGAAAGATGTCGTGTCGCTGCTGCTCGCCCACTCTCGCCCTCTCTCACTCTCTCTTCCTCTCGCGCACACCCACCGTGCGGAGAAAGCACAGCGCCATCGCCATCGCATTGTTGGTAGCCTTGCTAGCCACCACCGTAGCATCGCCGTTCAATTTGTCTCGCTTGTAGCTCCATCGTGACTCAATTCACCTCCTTGAGCAGCTAGCGCCACCTTTCGAGCACAGGTGAGGCTACATTGCGCCATCGCCGTAGTCACCACGACCGCGGTGCGCCGCCGAGCTTGAGCTCGCCGTGGCCAGACCACTTCGTGCATGCACCGCTCTCCCTCTCCACCATCCCATAGTCGCTAGGGTGTGTGGATGCTATAGCCGCTGGTCTTTGGCCAATGTCGATCTTGCCGGGGGAAGAATGCGCATCCACCGCCATGAGCCAAGGGTGCCGCCACCATGGACGCCACCATGGTCGTGCTTACTTCGTCTTCTTCCTCTCTTGTTTTTAGGCATCAGGGCTTAGCCTTAGGATGATGATGCCCAAATGGAAGACAGATGACCAATGTCGTCACCTGGCTCACCAAAATGTTGTAGCGTCGCCACCTCGCTCATGCCGCCGTGCCGCCAAGCACGTGGTCGTGGTCGGAGATGGCTAGAGCACCACCGTGCCACACCGCCATTTGCCATTGCCACCGCCACCCTAGCTAGAGGTTGTAATAGCTCCAACCACCTACACCGTTGAGTGTGGAGTGACGAGAGGATGCTAGTGGTGAAGACCGCGTCACCAGAGACCTCGTCGTCGGTAAGCACTTGCCAGTCAAAACCGTGCCCTACACTGTGTGGCTGACGAGTGGGTCCAGTTGACCATGGAGCCTGGGCGTCAGTGGTAGTGGGTGCGCTGAGCTGTGTGCGCGTTGCATTTAAACAATTTTTATTTTCTATAAACGATTTCCAAATTTTGATGCAAACTTCAAAAAATCATAACTAATTCTAGGAGTGTCCAAATTGAGTGAACCAAATTTAGTTGGATTCATCTTGACGAGTAATATCTATTAAAAATATGAAACTTGGTATGTGCTACAATTTTATATGATGTTCAAATTATCTTGTTGTTTCCTATTAATCTTGAAAAATGCATAACTGGAGTTTGGTATATGCTAAAAATGTGATCCCAATCTTGCTAGTCTTGTTTTGACATTCTGGAGCTAGGAAAAATGTTAAACCTCTAGTTAGCATGCTTGGAATAGGATTTCTTATTTTGGCTTAATTAAATGCTAGTTCTTGTGAAATTAATTGTGGTAGATTTATGTAACATATGGACATAAATTAATTTTCACAGTATAATGGTGTTATAAGGAATGTAAGAAAAATAGTAAGTCTATTGCTTTACACTTTTCACTATGCTAAGTATATTTAAGTGGCTATAAAGCCTGTAACTTGTCATTTTTGTAGAGGTTGTTGTACTTATCCAAATGGCATGAAATTTTAATGGTGGTCTCTTGAGAGCATGTATGAGCTGCGGTAAGTTTTCTAGAAGTTTCTGTGTCCTAGGAGTAGCAGTTCCAATTTTCATCCAAATTAAATAAAGTAATAAAGGCCTATATCCAATTTATTTAGGTCCAACCATTATACCTTTCAACATGTTGGTGATGTATATAATCTGTTGGTACAGTTGGTTGTGACCAATTTTGGTTGGGTGTATGTAGTTATATATTTATTGCTCTATAATTAAATTGTATCTAGTCCTTGAATTGTTTGCTTTGTATTAGCATGATGCCTGTTAAATTAGATGATTAGGCTAATTAAGATAAGTTGTTAACTGTAGGTAATATACATCTTAATGATGATGAACAACTCTATCTTAGGTTGCTAAAATATGGTGAGTGTATGTTTCTTCTACTATAGAAGAGATATACACTTGCTCAGTAAAATATAGTTAATACTAGTATTACTTTGTTATCATGTTGGTTAGAGATGTATATATATATATGCATTGCACCATATCATCCACATCATCACCTATGCATTCTTTGTCCCTTATTGTGAGATCATGTATATAGGATCACCAAAGGGAATACTGTTTTTGGAGTTCAAGGCAGTGGAAGAGGAGGACTAGTAGGAGGCCCAGTAGCCAATAGCTCTAGAAGGTGAAGAACGGGTTCTAGAAGATTTACCTGAGTGCCTAAACCGTAAGCCCTCGTCTTACTTGAAAGGGAAGCCCCAAAGTATTCTAAGCCTCCTATGTTTTACAAATATCAACTTGTGTCCTTTATATTTGATGCATTAGGTTATAAGAGTTGATTGGAAACACTTGATGCATATAACTTCCTTGTCCAGAAATATACCTTGAACCCTATGTAGGTCTAGGATCGAATAAATGCTTAGTTGGTAGAAGTCGGGTGATTTCCTATCACCTGTGAGATATAGGTGGATACCAAATCACGGTTGGTTATATTTGCTATCATGGAAAAGAACCATGTGATGATGTAAATGGAGGCTGGGAGGAGTCTAGGTTGTAGGTTGACACTTGTGTTTCCATCTGAGTCGCTTAAGGACTACAACATTGGAGGTCCTCTTGTCATTTTGAACGCATGCCTCTCACTTAGCTGGCCAAATAACTCGTTCCGACCATGAACCTGAGTAGCTCAACTTAGGCCAGGAATCATTCTATAAAAGTGAGCACTCTAGATGATAGTAAGGATGTGTGGGGAGCCAGACGTGGGCCCAAGGGCAGGCTAGGCCTAAATGTCCTGGTAGCTGGTTGTCCCTAGTTGTGTGGCGCAGATCGAACCCACGACATATGTACCTGAGTTGTACCAAAGGTGACCTAAGACTACCTTGGTGTAGGTATGTCTAGGTTTGTGTTAGGAATACTGCTCAGCTGGTTGCAATCGATTTGAATCACCGTCTCTCTCGGATAGTGAGAATCTTGACGAAGCCCCTTCATCATAGTAACTTGATGGAATGTGATGGTTATGAGAAATGTGCAAATATTACACATGATATGGTTACTATTGTTTTCTTCATCTTAAATCAAGTGATTGCTCTAGTACTGGTGCTAACCTAGACATGCTTAATTTTAATAGGTATAACTTGTTGCTAGAATAACTGATCAAATCAAAATATATATTATTTCCGCTTTTATACAAAATGTTGTCAAGCCAACTCCACTTATACAGCCTTGCATGATCCTTGATGTCACTTTATTTTTGGTTTATGACGGGTAAGTCTAGATGAGTACCTTCTCGTACTCAGGGTTTATTTCCCACTTGTTGCAGATGGTACTGTATACCATGGGTACTGCAAGAATTGCTTCTCTCCCACCGTGGATGAGGAGTAAGGCCGTGGGCAAGGCTATTCTATGTGATCTCATCTATGATGCTTTTGTTGGACTTGAACACAAACTGGCATGTATTTAAACAAATATGTGAAATGCTGGTTTTAAAACTATATTGCTTCCGCTATTGCAGTTAAACTTAGTATTGTAATAACTATATTTGAACTCTGATATAGGTTGAGATACTTGTGAACTTATGTAACATGTGGCTTGTATGTTGAATCTTGTACAATCTTGGTTGTATGTTGATTTATTCGAGATCCTTCGTGATACTCGATGGACTATCGGGTTTATATGGGCTCAAGTTTGATAGTGCAATCGCTCCGGTGGTTGCCATTGTACTTGTGCCCTTATAAATTGGTCGATTTTGCCACATGGACCGATGCAACCTTACAATTAACTGATGATAACTAACTTATACCATGCTTGTAAGAGATCAGACTTAACCGAGGGCAACCTTACAAACAAAATATAAGTCATGACGGATACTCATAGACAAACCAGAGGTCAAACTTAACCGAGGGTACCCCTACTTGCCAAAGAACTCACCGAGATCTACTCTACTCCTACTCCTAAGGGGTGGCATAAGCCAAAAAGTAAATGTACTAGTTTTTGATTGATCGCTGAGACGTCTGTTACAATAGCCAGGGTTTAATATTTATACCCGAGGCTTGACTACGAGTCCTGGTTGAACAAGACCGGTTACAAACTTGGAAAATAAAACAAAGCTTTCTAAATTATGATAACTTGGACCTTAGTTTTTCCTTTCTATGAAGTCGGATGCATCTTCATGTCTCTACAATGGGGCCCATTCCCTTGAAATGATGACATCATCTTATCTAGTTGATGGCAATTTAGTTAGTTGATCTTGCTAAATATTTTGGCTTTCCCTTGAGAAGTTTCTAATCTTATGGCCTCCTTATCTCAAACAAAATTTTGGTGTCAATAAGGAGATACTGGATATTTTGTCAGACTAACCCCTATAGGAAACTCTCAATTCAATTTGGGTAAGTCACGTGATAAATTCAAATCGGAGATGAAGCAAGGCACATGACAAACTCTAATAACATTACACAAAGAAGACACAACTCATTCATCATGGATGGAAGAACTGCATGAAACAATGAGTGGAGTAGAAGGTCCAACAAAGTGTCAAAGATCAAAGACAAAAAGATGGCATGACAAAAGATTAAGAAAGAAACGGTGCAAACTAGGAGCCACGAACCTCATCAACAGCTCAAGATGCGAGGCTAGCCGAACAAGGAAAACTTCAAGCAAAAGGGAAGGACCATCACGAGTCATCTACCCTTCGTCATTTGGTGTCATCATGCTCCAATGACAAAGGTAACATCCTAAGGTAAATGGTCATTATTTAAAGAATTTTCCTTGATTCTGGTAGTCACATAAACTAGAAATAAACATGTTTGAGTTACAACTTACTTGATCCAACTTGATTAACTCAACATATTTAGTTCTTTAAGCTTGTTCCTAGCACCACTTTCTTGATCTCACAGTCTTAACCAAATAAGCTGAAAAGTGCACATCCTATCTCTAGAAGATGATAGTCATAATCTTGTAAAATTTGATACATTATGTAAAGATAGACAATCTTTCCATGGGTTAAGTAATTCAACCCCTTTTGTCCAAATGTCTTCAAATGTTACATTCATGCTCAATCTTCTGATCTTACCACCCATGTTATAATTGAACAAAGCACATAGCATCAACCTATCATCTTGTCCAATGTGCCTAAGGATAGAGAAGAATAAGTAAAGTTTTGGTTCTGTTGGTGTTTTCCCACCAACAGAGCGCATGCACTTGATCTCTACCTTGTCTTTATGAGTAGGACACACTTCAAGCAAAGTGTGGAGGAGTTCGTTGATTCCCCAAATTTTTCCACCTAAAATTCCTAAACCTGTCAAACCAAAATCAAACTAAAAACCAAGACGGGTTTCGCAGAAAGAGTTGGCATCACCATTAGAGGCACCACCACAAGAATCCTTGTCTTCAAAGTAAACCAAGCTCCTTGATTAGTGAACTTCACAAGGAGAAGTCCAGTTCAAAGGACTTACAACACCAAACCCTCACCGAAAGAGCTAGCTCGGGGGAGAAGCACTCTCGTGTATCCAGGTAAGTATTCTTTCCCTTTTTGTTTTAGTTTTAGTTTCTTTTAGTTAGTTAAAAAATGCTGAATGAAAAATAAAATAAAAATTTATCTTTGCATTAGTCATTTATAGTAATAATGTGTGATCTAGTAAAATTGAAAACAAAATAAAAAGGTGTGTCTAGTTTGCTTTAATTTGTTTTTAAGAGCTGAATAAAATAAAGAGGACTCAGAATAGTCTCTTAAATGAAAATGATGAATAGTTACTCTTTTGTAATTCCTTTCAAGTACCTAGTTTTTTGTAACACCCCAGGTGTTTTGCCTTCCACATTTGCACTTGCATTTCATGAGCATGAGCATCATTCATCCATTCATAAGCTTGTGTTGCCTGAAACATGTTTTGAAACATTGCAATGTATTGTTATATTTCATCTGTGTTGTTTCCATTATGAAATGAAAAGTATGCAACACTTAAGTGCAACATGTACCACTCACGTTGTTGACATATGGTTAGTTAATACTATGCAACAAGATCTTGAAACATGTGAAACATGACTATGAAACAATTGTAACATTTCATGTGTTTTTCATTGTTTCAGTACATACCATGCTTGATTCTTGTGTGACCAATGTATGGTGTGGCTAAAAATTCTTTTAAGTAACTTAGTTACACCTAGAATGTCATTTGGAACATTGTTCATGTTGATCATTTTGACTAATTAGGTTCCCAAGTCATGGTTTGACCAATTTTGACCCCTAAACCCTTTTGTTTGACTATTTAAAAAGTGTAGCTTAGGTTGTTTGCATGTCTGAGCAACCTAAAACAAAGTTGTAGCAAATTTTATAAGGAACAAACTTTGTTTAGAAGCCAAGTCATGAAAATGTGCACAACATGTTCAAAAAGGACCCACAAGTCAGAATTGAAAGCTGATTCAACACTTGAAAATATTTCTAAGTCCTAAATGCAATTTTAGTTTGATTGGGCCAACTTTGGCTTGATATAACTCGTGATCCGTTTAGAATTAGCTGTTGATTTCTAAATCAAAGTTGTAGCCCTACTATAGCTCTACAACTTCCATGTACATTTCTCCCACTGATTCGCCACGAATTGAGACATCAAATGCTGTCAAGTTTCACTGTCAGTCGTCGAAGGAACTCTGAATGTCAGCTACAGTGTCTGTCCGTTTTTAGAAAACGAATGCCGCGTGGCGCCACCCGTCGCCGGCCGGCTGACCGCACTGCCACGCGCCGCGGGCGTCCTGGCACGGCCGGCCACGATGTGAACACCCCACGCGCCTGCCCGACCAGCTCGTCAGCCCATTTTTCATTTTCTTCGCCTTCACCCGCGTGCAGCAACAGAGCAGCTGCTCTGCCATTGCTGCCGTGGAGCTTCGCCGTCGCCTAGCTTGTTAACCGCCGCAAAAATGCGAACTCCGTCTTCACCACAGCTCCGCCGTGTCCTCCTCTACCTCCTCCACCTATTAGCCGTGCTGATTGGGTCTCGGTAAGGGCGCATTTGCCATTTCCACCACCGCCGCTATGACGGGGTCCTCGTCGGAGTTGAGGCCGCCGTGGCCGGGGTAGCTAGGAATCTTCCCGTCCCCTTTTTCTTTGCTTGTGTAGCACGGTAGTGACCTCCTGAAGCTCGAACCTAGCTCGGTTGAGGCAGCCGTGGCTTGACGTCGCCGGCAACCCACGCCGGAGCTCTACCGTGCCGCCATCACCGGTGATGAGCCCCTCTGCTAGGTCTTAGGTCTCGCCGGTAGCACCAATGGAATCACCTCATCACGGAGATCACGCCAGTGTCCTCGGTTTCGCCGGAGGAGCCGCCGTCAGCGGGCTTCGCCGTTGCCGCGCCGTCGCGTGCGCCTCCCCTGTTCTGTATCACTGACAAGCCGGTCCGGCTAACACCCGGGTCCCACGCGTCAGTGACTATTTGAGTCATAAGCTAGTTCAAATTCCAGTTTTGAATGCTGTTTTGAGAATTTTGTATCTCCAAATGTGTAGATCCAAATGATGTGATTCAAATTTTGTTAGACTTACAGTGAGGTCTAGTAATTAAGAAAAATATGTCTTGAGCACATGATGTAGAAATTTTGGATGAATTAAACAGGAACTTGAAAAGTGTTTTTGAATGCATGCAAATTTGTTTAAATCATATCTTGAGTTTCTACGATCCAAAAATTATGAAATTTTGTGGGTAAGCTAGTCTTGCTTAGTAGAAGCTCTGGTTAAAATTTGAGAGTCATTGCATGTGTAGTTTTTGAGTTATATATTTTCCTTTTATTATTGATGGATACTTGTATGAATTTTTGTAAATTATCTAGGAATCATATGACCATGAAACTTGGTGGGTAGTATCTTAGTACCATAAGGATGCTAGGAAAAATATGAAATCTATTGCTTGACACTTTTCACTAAGGTTTCCTAATTATGCCATTTTAAGCCATTATGCCTTATCATTTTTGTGTAGGTTGTTATACTTACTCAATTGGTGTGAAATTTTTATGGTAGTCTACTTAGGGCATGTAGTGTCTACTGTAATGTTTGTAGATTTAATGGTGTAGCTTTCATATATGTTTTCTATTTCCTCTAATTAATTAAATAAATTAAGAAAGGTATTAAAAGAAATGTTTTGGGGATGAACACCCTACTTTATGGTGTTCATGTGATATGAGTGATGTGTGAGTAGAGTTAGTTTTATCCAATTATGTGTTTACATCATAAGTTATTAATTATTTCGTTTGCATTATGTCCCTCTAGACAGATCTGGGGACTTTAGAAAGTTCCCCATGATATTTTAATTTTCTGTGAATGTGATGAATACAAGAGTTGTAGATAATTTATGTATCTAGCTCCTGTCAAAATTTTAGGGCATTTGGCCTAGTAGTTTAGAAACTACAGCTGTTTAAAGTTAGGTTCCTGTTTTGCTTACTCTCTGTCTTGTGAGGACAGAGTTCTGTTGATCAAAGAATTCGACTTAGTAAAGTGTTGAATCATGCTTTGAGGTCTAAAAATGAATTGTAGACAATTTCATAATATTTCCAGATTGTCTTGTTGCATGTCATTTGGATTTATAAATCTCCAGTTATGGCTAGTTTACTGTACCGCTACATAGTCTTCATTTTGCTGAAATACAAATGCTTGAGTGTATGCTTGATGCAATGTTCCCGTTGATTGTTAGGGGTTAGCCTAACTTGAGAATATGCTTAGGAGCAGGTGCTAGGTCATTAACTGAAGATGAGCAATTATACATTAGGTTGTATAAACTTGGTAAGTGAAAGTGATTTGAATAGGGCTTAAGGTGGAATATGCAAACTACAGCGAACATGTGCATTCCCCGAGCATCCCGGACATTCGTTCATGTGCATCCATGATATTTATCTTGCGCATTCATGCAATAGGTGTGCCGGAGGGAGTGACGTTGCTGGAGTTCGAGGGAGCCAACCAGGAGGAGGAGGCCGAGGTGCAGGAAGCCAACAAAGCAGCCACCGTGGAGGAGTTGCCCGAGTGCCCTGACCACCAGCCTTCCTCGTTCCTAAAAGGCAAGCCCCGGAGCATATTAAGCCTCCCATGTTTTTACGAATACATTGAGTATCTTTTATTGTTAATGATGCATTAAGTATAGGAATTGGTTGGAACCAATTGCTGCATTATATATCCTTCCTTGTCCAGATATCGCACTGGAATCCTATTTAAGTTCAGGATGGGTTAAATGCTTAGCCATGCTTAGTGCGGTAGAAGTCAGGTGATTTCCTATCACCTGCGAACTTTAGGATGAGGTGGATCACGGTTGGCTATATTTGCTATCATGGAAAAGAACCATGTGAATAATGAATTAAGATCGAGCGGGGTCTTGTGTAGGTTTGAACATAGTGACTCCGTCTGAGTCATTTAAGGACCGATACGCTGTACGTCCTCATGTCATGTTGAACGTAGCCTAACACTTAGCTGGCCGGATAAGTCGTTCCAACCACGAAGCCTAGTAGCTCAGTTCAGGCCGAGGACACGAGCAGGGGTCCGCAATCTGGATGGAAGTAAGGATGTGCAGAGAACCATTGGCATAAGCCCAAGGGCGGGTTAAGTCACCGAGCACTCATGGCAGAGTGGTTCTTTGATTTTGCAGCATTGTTCGGACCCACGACTCCTGAATCGTACCAAAGGTGACTTGTTTGTGACCCTGACGGGGGAAGCAGGGTTTGTGTTTAGGAATACCCCTCTAGCTAGATAGGAATCGATTCGAATCGCCATCTCTCCTGGATAGTGAGAACTTGACTGAGCAGCGGCAACGTAGATTCAATTAATTTAACGATATGGTTAAATGGATGATGATGATAAGGTTGCCACAATGAATACATGATATGGTTATTAATGTTTGCACCCTAATAAAATGATTGCTTAGTATAGGTGCTAATATAGATGACAGGTTAATGGATAAAAGTCACTGCTAGTTCAGGTTAAGAGTTGATCTTATTACTTATGCTTTTCCACAAAAAGAAAGTGTCAGCCAGATTCACTACATTAAGCTATGCATAATCCTTGGTGTCATTTGTTTGGTTTTCGATGGGTAAGTCTAGCTAAGTATATTCCCGTACTCAGGGTTTATTCCCTCTTGTTGCAGATGACCTCCTATATCAGGGATTCTGTAAGTATTGTCTCCACCCGCGGGTGATGAAGACTAGATCATGGGCATGATCTTTGTTCTCTTATCTGAATGCTTTTGTGGGTTGTGATCAGCAAACCAGTATGTGTATTTGAACTCGGGTGTGTAAGTTAAACTATTTGCTTTCGCATGTTTTACAAGACTTGTTTTGTAATAACGATGACTCTGTGATGATGTAATCTATTTGCGAACGTCTGTGAAATGTTGTAACGTATGATATGTTATGTTGAATTACTGTGATCTTGGTTGTATGCAAGTTGGTTTGGAATCCTTCGAGATTTCGGTTGACTACCGGGTTTATATGGGCTCAAGTTCGAGAATTTGATCGTTTCGGCGATTGTTTTTGTACTTGTGCTCTTATAAATTGGTCGGTTCTGTGACAGCTGGCATCAGAGCTAGATTCAACATTAAACATGTCTTACGGCTATTTAAAACAAAAGCTTTTGTTGTAAAAATGGTTTTCCAACTTATAGTTATATATAAGTGTTTAAAAATCTAAATTTTTATGGTATACTGGTGATCACATCCTTTATAGCCCACTTAAGGACTTCTAGGTGGCTTAGATATAATTACTAACTTGGGGGAATTGATTGTTTCTATTTCATCATCCATGCGGCGTGATATTGCATGGATGCCATTCGTTTGAATGGTAATGTATGGATCAATTGCCTCTACGCTAAGGTAAGTGTGAGTTGCGAGAGCATGACCATCCAACCGGCGGTCTAGGGGAGAGCTAGTTGTGGTTACTGGAGTATTTACATGTTGCATACATGTATATATGAAGGTACTTAATTGTGGGTACATTTGTCGAGTAGTTTGGATACCGAAGTATATATATCGGGGGATGTATATATGGAGAGTATCTTAGTTACTACTTGTGATTATTAGCATTATGTCTTGTTGGGTTGGGCTGCAATGAAGTTTTCTGCAGGTACGCTAACAATGCACCGTGTAGATTGACTAGTTACCACTAATTGAGAGAACGTATGTATGCCACCGTATATTCCGCTAAAGCTTAAATTTACATAGGTTTGTGAGGGCGTACGGAACGTGCATGCATCATATTCACTCATATCATTCATATTGCATTACTCCCTCCCTTATAATTGTTCATCCCAAGTGTAAAGTGCAATCTCTCAGCAAAATAATCCTCTCACATGAATTACATCCCTTTTTGATACAAATGGCTGCGCCCGTGTTTCCTACTGGTAGCAGCACCTTTTTGGACCAGTTCGATACTCCCACCTTGCTCTGGAGGGTGCTCAGTTCAGTTGGGTATCTGGAGGCACCTAGCTACACGTGGAGGCAAGCGATACCATTGGGAGATGTACCATGGTACGTCGTGACCTTTATCGTGCCACAAAACTCCACAAGACCGTTGTGGCATGGGTGGAGCATTGAGACTGATGGACGTAGTCCATGGGAAGCCGCTCAGGTTGCTACCCTTGATGTGCTGATGGATATAGCATAGAGCTTCGGGGATGAGTTAGTGGGTGGACCTTCTTCATCCATTCCCCGAGTGTCTCCTACTAAGGCTGAGTGGACTCAGGATGTTGGTCAGGCCTTGGTTCGAGACCATGGTGAACGTGTGTAGAGCGACAACGCTGGAATGAGTGCTATGATGGTAGTCTTGAAGCTTTGTCGAGTTAGGCAAAACACCCTCTCTAGTGCGCTAGACGAAGCTGGCAAGGCAATGGCAGCTCAGCACAAGTTCAGGTTGTGTGCCCGCAAGTATCGCCATAGGGCGGATGCATGTGGGAGAGCTCAGCAAGAAGTTGAGGAGATTCACGATATTGCAAATTATCATCTGCAACAGTGGGGTGAAACAGCACGCGAGAGAGACGAGCTTCATAACCAGCTGATGAACCTCACTATTAAGAGAGATGAGGCTGCACAAGAATTAGATTGTGTGACCCATCACCGGGATGCAGCTTTGGAGTTAGCAGAAGAAAGACGTCGGAGTTGGATTTTGGCTAACCACAACGCCTTTCAAAGGGAGCAAGCACTACAAGAACAGCTTGAAGAGCTTTAGGTTGAGCACCATTAGCTGCACAACCGTCTATTTTCTATTCCTCGCCCCATACCAAGGTATCCAAATGTGGGTGGACCTCAAGTGATTGAGGTTGATGAGGATGAAGAGGTCATGTAGATGGATGACAATGCAGCTGAGCCTGCAAATGATGAAGAAGAGGAAGACCCAGAAGAAGTCCAAGGTGTCTCCGATGTGGACAGCGATCACTTCGATGAGTAGTTAGTTAGCAAGTCTCACTAGTTAAGCTTTTGCAGTCATTGATGTAATGAACTTAAGTACGAAGACTGATGTTGGATGTACCCTGTTAAATTCGAACTCGGCATGTAATGTACTTTAATTTGCTCCCTTCGGGATGCGTATCGTAATGGTTAAGTTTAAAACTTGTCATGTTGGAATGCACTGCGTATGGCGCTAGTAATCTACTTGATGATGTGGTGATTGGAGAATGAATTATTGCCTCTGTTTATTGTATGAAGTTTTCATTCTCATCAGTAAATTCAGTTTGGCACGATTATATTGTTCCTCTCCAATGTGCTGACATCATCAATAATTACTGGTTGTGCATTGTGCAGATGCCTCGTACTCGTTCCACCGGTGCGGGTGATGATGATGATCTTCCACCACCACCACCCACACCAACAGAATTAATAGCAATGCTTGTGGAAGGACAGCGCACTATGGGCGAGGCCCTCCATACGATTGCAAATCGTGATGGCCATGGTCCACGCCAAGGACCGGAACCAAATCAATACAGTGATTTCAAGGATTTCCTTGACACGAAACCCCCGATCTTCAAGGAGGTTGAGGAGCCTCTACAAGCTGATGAGTGGCTGAATACTCTCGAGCAGAAGTTCCATCTGCTCCGCTTGACTGAGGTGCTAAAGACTGAGTACGCATCTCACCAACTGCATGGGCCAGCTGGCATTTGGTGGAGTCATCATCGGTCTACTATGCCCGCTAATGCCCAAATCACTTGGGATCAGTTCAAGTCTGCTTTCAGGGGAAATTACATTCCTCCTGGTCTTATGGTGATCAAACATACAGAGTTCATGAAGCTGGCCCAGGGGAACAAGAGCTTGAATGAATACCTACATGCTTTCAACAACCTTGCAAAGTATGCTACCAAGTTTGTGGACACCGATGCCAAGAAGATTGCTAGCTTCAAGCGGGGACTTAGCCCCAAATTGATGAAGACCATGGGAAATTGCAAGTGTGCTCATTTTAATGAGTTTGTGAGTGATGCCTTATCGTAAGAGAACAACAATGCTGTGTATGCTGCTTCGAAAAGTCGTAAGCGGGCCTATGAGGCGGGCGCCTCACAATCCAAGGCTCCAGTCACACCAAGGGCTCCATTCCATCCTCCAGCGTCAGCCACCAAGTTTCGCCCACCACTGAAGAAGAATCCCCGCCAAGACTGGGTTTCGCAAGGCATTTACAGTTGCTCTTCCCAAGGGCACTACCAGTCAAGGCAGTTCCAGTGTGCCACCAAGCAACATGCCGTGCTGGAATTGCAACAAACTAGGCCACTGGTCGAGGAAGTGTCCTTACCCTAAGAAGAATAATTACCAAGGTGGCCGTCAGGGGCAAGTGAATCACACTAATATTACTGAGATTCCTTTAGGAGAGGTAGTGACTGCTGGTAAGTTCCTGATTGATCAACACCCCGCAGTTGTACTATTTGATTCAGGTGCTTCACATTCCTTTATTAGTCTAGCATTTGCATCCAAGTTTATGCAGAAAACATATACGGTTGAGGGTGAGGGTTATTGTATTAGGGCTACCAATGGTATTATCCCAACCAAGCTGGTAGTTGGGGACGTATAATTTGAGATAGAGGGGCGAAGTTATCAGGTTGATCTGGTAGTTTTACCGGGACTAGGTATCGATGTGATATTGGGAATGAATTGGATGAGCCGTCATGGAGTGCTTATTGATACATCGACTAGGGTAGTCATGCTCAGAGATCCTGGTAATCAGGAGGGTTTTCTAGTACAGTTACCCCGAGATGTCAATCTTTCTTGCACAACCAATGCGGTGCAAGCCAAGTCTCTAGCAGATATCCCTGTTGTGTGTGACTTTCTGGATGTTTTTCCTGATGATTTGCCTAGATTGCCCCCGGATCGGGAAGTGGAGTTCAAGATAGAGTTGCTTCCTGGCACAACTCCCATCTCTAGAAGGCCATATAGAATGCCTCCCAATGAACTAGCCAAACTTAAGACCTAGTTGAATGAACTTCTAAAGAAAGGTCTTATCCGTCCTAGTTCATCTCCGTGGGGGTGCCCAGCTATCTTTGTGAAAAAGAAGGATCAATCTCTACGCATGTGTGTAGATTATAGACCCTTGAATGCAGTTATAATCAAGAATAAGTACCCTCTGCCATGCATAGATATCTTATTTGATCAGTTGTCTAAAGCAAAAGTCTTTTCCAAGATTGATTTGAGATCTGGGTATCATCAAATCAAAATTCAGCCTGAGGATGTCCCAAAAACTGCATTCTCTACAAGCCTTGGAAGGATTGTCTATCTTTGCATAATGTATCAAACTTTATATGATTATGACTATCATTTTCCAGAGATAGGATGTGCAATATTTTAGTTCATTTGGTTAAAACTATGAGATTAAGAAAGTGGTGCTAGGAACAAGCTTAAAGAACAAGACATGTTGAGCTAATCAGGTCTGATCAGGTAAATTGTAACTCAAACATATTTTGTTTCTTATTTATATGCCTACTAGAATCAAGGCAAAGCTTTTTAAATAATGACCATTTACCTTAGGATGTTACCTTTGTCATTGGAGCGTAATGTCTCCATATGACGATGGGTAGATGACTCTGATGGTCCTTCCTTTTGCTTGAAGTTTTCCCTGTTCAGCTAGTCTCACAGCTGAGCTGTTCATGAGCTTCTTGTTTCCTAAAATTGCACCCTTTATTTCTCATCCTTTTGTTTGCCATCTTTCTGCTCTTTGATCTTTTGACACCTTGTTAGACCTTTTGCCTCACTAATTGTTTTATGCCTGCAAAGGATTAGTGGACAACACATACCCCGAAGGAATATACAATTTTTGAAACATGGGTTGTTTGTCTAGATTTTGTAATTCCCTCTATGCTAATGAAAAGATGGTTTTGGATTACTTAGTATAGAGATCATGTTTTTATACAAGCATGGCTCAAGGCAAAGGTAACTTGTAGTCAAAAGACACAAGTGAATGAACTTTGGTACTTACAGTTCTTCATCCATGTTGAATGAGGTATGTAGTTTCTTACATCTATAATGATGAGTTGTGTCTTGCTTCATCTCGATTTGAATTCATCTGATGACTTCCTCTCATATTGAATTAAAAGTTTACTGCATAGGGTTAGTCCAACAAAATATCTAGTATCTACTAAGGCATACTATCAGCTCAAAAATCAACCTAGACACCATGTTCTAATTTGATTTAGGAAGCATTTTAACCTAAGCACCACGCTTAATTTAAAAAGCCTTTGGAAGTAAGATCAAACACACCTCTTGGTTTCAAGAACCAAAAACCAGTCTAATTTAATCAGGAAAATAGTTTAAACTAAGCACCATGCCTAATTTAAAGGTGTATATAAATACTTCAAAACCTACGCATACTATAGTAAACAAAGGTAGCATGAAAGTATTGTAGATATTTATTCAAATAGAGATGAATGAACATGATTGTTGTTTAGCAAGTTGAGTATGATTTAAAGGTAGAGACAACTAAGATGAATTAGCAACATGGCATAAGATTTCTCAAAGAAGCCCATCCCCCTAGGCTTAAATTTTGCAAGGTAAAGTCAAGTTTGGATGGATGTGATTCAGTGTTCAATGATGATTGGTTGGACATACCTTGAGTCATTATCCTTCATTCTTTTTGCTTCAAACCTAGAATGGTTAGTGACAAAAATATCCAAAGAAATATTTTCACAATTATGTTTCTATGCTGACTTCACAAGGGCATTACAACAAAAAGTGAAAGCTCATGTTATCTTCTAAAAGTGCTTGCTTTAGGACAAAAGCTCGTCCTTGGGAAACCTTCGAATTGTGTTTTAAATTGGTGAAGTGGTTTCCCCTCCAACACCAACCTTTGTGTGCCTATCTCAAGATTCATGCCAACAAGATTTGCAATATTTGTGATAAACATATGCATTTACAACCACCCTTTCAAAAAATTTATGAACAGGAAGCATGAGGGGGTTGAAGATCTCATGTGTGACAATGTTGGAGAGACCATTTGATTTAGGAGAGTTCTCATGCAAGCATGGATTTGATGAGGTGTTCATGAAATAACTTCCATGCTCATTGATGTTATCTTCCTTTTCAAGCTCTAAGGGTGTTTCTTCATGAATGTTTATAGGCGAAAACATTATCTCCATCATTCCATGCTTATGACATTCATTGGATGTTTTATTGTATAAGATTTCCCATGGATTGGTGGCTCTCGGGTTGATCTTGTCTAAGGCCTCCTCTAAACTTGGATGAGTCATGTTTATTAAAGAGATTGATTTAAGCTCACCATTTGGATCTAAGCCAAGTTTGGATTCTACCCATAAGGCTTCGTCCTTGTCCATCCATTCTTTAGCAATGACATACAAGTTCTTAATACATTCCAGCCATTGTCGTTGCTCTTTTTGGTCAGCCTTGTGGTCTTCATGATTCCTATGCTTTGGTTGTCTTAGCGGATTTCTAGGGTCATCATGGGACTTAGGAGAGAGAGCATAAGAGGGATCATCGGGATCAAGGATGGGTTGAAAGATGGGTTCAGATGGGACATCTAATGTGGACATAGAAGGGGAGAGGATAGGAATGGCTTCTAGATGGCTCAGCTCTCCTTTTATGGCATTACTTGAAATGCCATCCCTGAATTCTTCCCAATGTCCTATATGGGAATAAGGACACTTTCTAAGAGATCCCTTCTTGAGAGCATTTGAATTATATTCGCTCGAAGGTTTCTTGTGGAACTGGAAGTTTAAGCTTTTTCAAAAATTAGCATAAAAAAATCATCCTCACAAGAAATTTCAAAAGGTTGAGTTTCTTCTTCCCTTGGAGGATTTTGGGGTATTGATGGTTCGGGATTGATAGCTAAATCTTGGAATTGGAGTGGTTGTGATTTGGCTATCAAAACTTCCTCTTCTTGATCGAGAGATGATTCCTTCTCTTCCTTGGGGAGTTCATTATGAATGCTAGTACAGGGAGTCTTTCCACTAATTCTATCAAGCATAGCCCTTGCTTCACTAGTAGACAAAGGAAGGAAAGCTGCTCTAGAGGCTGCATCAAGGGATTCCATGGAATCCTTGCTATGACCTATGTAAAAATGTTGAATAAGTATAGGGTCTGGCAAGGTCTAGGCCAGTGATGATGAGTTCATTAAAATGATCCCATGATGTACCAAGAGATTCTTCTTCTAGTTGTCTAAAATTTAGAACCTCTTTCTGAAGGCTGACTACTTTAGAGATGGGAAAGAAACATAAACAAAATTGAGAGCATAACGTTTCCCAATCTCCTTGCATACTTCCTATGGTTTGACTATACCAATGTTTAGCTCTTCCCATCAAAGAGAATAGAAACAACTTCCATCTTACAGTTTTGTCAGACATGCCAGCAATATGCAAGCATGCACAGGTCTGTTCAAACTCTTGTAGGTGTGAGTATGGGTTTTCGTTGCCTTCTCCCGAGAAGGATTTATCCTGAATCAATTTTATAAAACATGGGCGCAGCTAATAGCTAGGTGTTAGGATGGGCTCTGAAGATTTTGGTGGCTCTAGGCTTGCACTTGTTGGTTTAGCATATTGATAGATAGGAGTGGAATCCATGCTAAATAAAAAAATAAAAGAAAGAATAAAAGATAAAAGGTTAAGTTAGGCTTGTAGTTAATTCAACAACCATTTCCCTAGCAACGGTGTCAGAAAGCTTGTCGGTATATTTAACGCACACAGATAAATCCACAAGCACATGGATACCGCTGTAGCTTTCACCCAGAAGTATTCCAAGTATCATATCCATAGGGAAACATGTGAGATTAACTACGGTCTAACTTAACCAGTGGTAGCAACAAGGTTAGGATAAATAGGAGCATAGAGGGGATAACTAAAATTCTCTAGTTCGGACTTGGGTAAGCTTATGTCTTCTACTATTCAACTGGGGACATTACTAGGGAAAGACACCAGCAGAGGATGCTTTGCTTCGCAACCGTGTCCTATGTGCGCTTATAGAAGGGAGGTGGACTACAAAGGATCAACAAAGCTATATAGTACAGGCTGTATAGAACTTATGTCACTCACGTGATCTACCACCTTCTAGAATGTAGGGTGCATCCACGATTAACCTAAGTCTAAGCACCGTGCTTACACTTATGATTAATACTCTACTCCCCCTAGGAAGAGAATAAAACACTCAAAAGAGAGTCGTGAACCTAAAGAATAATATAAACAAGGTGCTTACTTGAATTATAAGTTGAATACCAGAGAAATCTCAGATACAAGCTTAGATAGAACTTGAATCCACCAAAGTACAAGCCATAGAGAGAGCACCGACAAGCCAACACCTTCTCCAAACTCTTCCCTCACTCTCTATCTCACTATTATTTATAAGACTAGATCCTATGGAGGACTAATCTTCTCTTGATAGCTGCTCTGATCCTCATGATATGAATTAAGGTTTTAGGATGGCCCTAGGGTGGGTGGTAGGGGCTGGTATATATAGGCCAGAGTGTCCAATGTGAGCTCTTGGATCAAACCGACTTAAAGTACGGCGTAGATGCAACCTAGGAGGTTATGGAGAACCAATATAACAACGGGAGACTAACATGGGTGGCCCATAGGTCGGGCAGCCTCTAGGTAGGGCCCACCAGCCCCACATGTCAGATACATGGGCTCCACTTCGGTGATTCATTTTCTAGAGTCTTCAAGAGTATTCCCATGTCGATTACGTGGCGGAATTCTATAATTTTCTTTGACCAATAGGTCCCCCTTGATGGTTTTCTAGATAAACCCTGCTAAAATCACCATAGGTGGAATTTATTATTATAAACGCCTATACCTATGTTTGGTGATGGAATTAAGTATAAATACAAGTTATGTTGACGGTTTATAATTGATGTTAGTGACCGTCAACAACATAGCAGGCATGTCAGATGAAACCTTACAATGGAAACTCTTTCCTTTTTCTTTGACAGGAAAAGCCAAATGTTGGTACAAGCTCACCATAGGGAGTAGGCAAGGAGATTGGGAAGCCTTGTGTTCTAGCTTTTGCTTACAATTCTTTCCCATCTCTAGAGTAGTCAGCCTTCGTTCAGAGGTTCTATCGTTTAAACAAGAAGAAAAAAATCTCTAGGCATGCATGGGATCATTTTAATGCTCTCATTAATATGGGCCCTAACCTTGCCATTCAAGACCCCATTCTTCTTCAACACTTTTATATGGGTCTTGATAGGAAAACCTCAAAGCATCTTGATATGGCTTTAGGAGGACTGTTCTTGCATGTTTCCGCAAATTCATGGAGAAGCATTCTTACTAAAATTCTAGAGAACACCCTTGAATAAGTAGAAAAGAAGCCACTAGAAGTGGAACCCCAGATAGCTGAACCAGAACTTTTGCCTAACCCATCACCAACTTCAGCTATCCCAAATCTCAAACCACTGGAAAAGGAGGAAACTCCAATTTCGGATTTCATGGTTGAATTCGAGGATGAACTTTTTGATGAATACAGAGATACCTCGAATTATCATTCCATGAGGAGACCCCAGAAGCCTAGGAAATCATCATCCCATGAAGAAATTATAGACCCTTCTAAGGAATCTTCCCTTAAAAAGACTGCGAAAGAGCTAGTGTCTATTATAAGCAATGAATGGTTAGAAGAATTAGAGCTTTCCTTTGATGTGATTCATCTAGATTCACCTTCTATTTATATTCATTGCCAAATTAACAAATCTCCTTTTGATGCTCTTCATAATCTTGTTGTGGGTGTTCATATCATATTTGAATCCTTTGCTCATGATTTATTGAAAGACATGCCTTTAACCCCAACAACAAAATTGTTGAAAAGCCATTCAGGACACATTGTCCCAAGTTTGGGGATACTTTATGTCCTCCCTATCCAGGTACAAGGAACCATGGTTCATTTAAGCTTTTATATCTATGATATCATAGAGTTTGATCTGTTGATAGGACAACCAATCAAAGGACTTATTCAAGAAGGACAAATGGGGAAGTTTAAAATAAGTCTCAAGAAAAAATTTAAGCTTTCTATACCCATTACTCATTCTCTAAATGCTGATACTGAGCCAATTCCTGAGGAAGACCCAATGGAAGACATTAAGGTTGCATCTCTTGATGACTTGATAGAACCCAACCTTGAAGATGATGTCTAGTTCTTCATCGAAGAAGAAGAAAATCCTACAAATTTTGAACCTCTAGATGAATTACTAGAACCACCTCAGCCCACCATTGAGCTTAAACCCCTGCCTTATGGTCTTAGGTATGCTTTTCTCAATAATGATTAGGATTCTCATGTGATCATAAGTGATAAAGTCTCCCAGGAAGAATCCCTATACTTGATAACTGTCTTAGAAAAGCATCGCTCTACTTTTGGCTACTCGCTCCAAGACCTTTAGGGAATTAGCCCTACTCTTTGCACCCATCACATCCCTATAGATCCTATCTCTATACCTTCTAGGGAGCCACAACGTGGGCTTAATAATGCAATGAGGGAGGTTGTTAAGAAGGAGGTTTTGAAACTCCTGCACGTCGTGATTATTTATCCCGTTCCGTATAGTGAGTGGGTTAGCCCTATTCAAGTTGTGCCTAAAAAGGAAGGCATGACTGTTATTAAAAATAAAAAGAATGAACTAATCCCCTAAAGAACCATCACTAGATGGCGGATGTATATTGACTACCAAAAACTTAACAAGGCAACAAAGAAAGATCACTTTTTGTTGCCCTTCATTGATGAAATGTTAGAGCGACTAGCAAATCACTCTTTCTTCTATTTCCTTGATGGGTATTTGGGTTATCACCAGATACCGATCCATCCAGATGACCAAAGCAAAACCACCTTTACATGTCCATATGGAATTTATACTTACCGTAGAATGTCTTTTGGACTATGTAATTGTAATACCGTGAAATTTGCCTCATTTAAAAATAGGTTAATTTGATTTATTTATGCATTTTTGAGCATTAAAACTTAGAGAAATAATAACTTTTGTTAAATTAAAATCAACTATAAGGTCTAGCTACATGTTTGTGCATACATGATGCAACATATTTATTTTTGTGATGATTAGGTTTGATCAAAACTACAAAACATTAAATTTGATTTGAATTTGGGTTTGAAAATGTGTTTAAGAAAAAGAAAAGGAATTTTACCTCTCTCCCTGGTTTTTGGCCCACTCGGCCTTGTCTCCCTCGTAGCCTAGCTTCCACCTCTTCTCTCCCCGTGGCCCAGCTTGGTTGGCCTAGCAAAGTAGAAGCATTGATGCCTCCCTCATCTCTCTCTCTATCTTACTGACCATCTGGTCCTATGCCTAGAGCCACCAACATCAAAGACCCAGAGGTCAGTGCCATCTCCTACCTCGAGTCAGCATCGAGCCAGACTTCTCCAAAGGAAATCTTCATGCCCGGCCCAATTTCCTCATGATTTAGCATGTGCATCATGCCAAGGCCCCCATAAATAGTAGCCCCTGTGTCCATCACCTCCATATTCCACCCTAGCTTCAGCCATCACCTCGAATCGAGCCACAAGAGTCACCACAACCCTAAGCACCGCACCAAGCTCGAGCTTCGCTGTTTCACCGCCTCGTTGCCTCCGTAAGCTTCTCGTCGATCTTCACGTCGAGCTTGCAAAGTCGATCAACCCCTTCTTTCTCTTTTCCCATTTTGGTTTGCTCACCTCGCGTCACCAATGTTGCAGATCATCGCTATCCGCCATCCCGAGCCGCACGTCGCCTCCATCCACTCCTCGCTGCTGTGATTTGCCGTGGTGAGTTCGCCGTCTTCCCCTCTTTATTCCCATGTTTTTCCCAAGTCAAACCGAGGTCTCTAGGGTCAGTTTCAAGATCACCAGTGAGCTCCTTCATCACCGGCCATGGAAACCGCCGTGCTAGCCTTCTTCTCCGGTAGGCAGCCTCTCTCTCTCCCTCGTCTAATCTGAGCCATCCAGATTAGATCCAACGCCTAAATCTCATCATACCCCTTTGCTATTCTTTTTGCTAAATAGACCCTCTGTTTTATCTAAATAAAACCTACAGTCCATAGCGTATACCTAGAATACATTTTCTTTTTCTGAAAACATAGATCCCCTTTAGTTAAATTCAAAATACGTTTTCTTTATTTATAGGTTTGCCACTAATTTTGTTTTGCTTATAAAAACTCCGTTTTAACTCTGTTTTGACCCGTTCAAGTTGCGTTAGATACGTAATCGTGTAATCTACAAGTTCATACTACTGTTAAAGATGTTTCCAACTTCTAAAATTCGATATTATGTTTAATCTATTATTTTATTAAAGGAAATGTTGTTTACTTCATAACTTTTTCGTTATAGCTCTGATTTTGTGATCTTCGTGTCTGTGTGTTCATGGCGAGATGTAGATTCATTTTACAAACTTTTCATCTTGATTCTATGCTTTTGGTGTACTATTTTAATCTATAGCCTTTGTTTACTATGCATGATTGCTTTTGGGTGCTTGTATGTTGCTGTGTCGATTGAGTATAGACAGTGAGCAATTCGTGGGGGGGATCAAGAGTACTAATTTGATGAGCAGGATCAGTAGGAACACTTTGATCAAGGCAAGTATAGCATGGGACTATCCTTGTTTCCTATTAATGTTAACACATTTAATTCATATATGCATGTGTCACCTTGATAAGGATTTTCTAGAATTGTACTTATGCCATGACTCCTATGGGAAATTGCATTGGGTAGCTAATGCTAGTGCTCAATGAAACCATGATCTTGTAACTTGACTAATGGAATATGCAATAAACATTAAAACATGACTTTTTGCAACTTGGTAAAAGGGGGCTGGAGTACTTAGCTACTTTCTAAATGCTTTAGATTCCTCTCCTTAAGGACTTATCTGTAAGTGATCATCCAGGACTTATAGTACAACTCTGAGGGCCACATGGCTCTAGTTTTAGTCAAGTATAAGTACCTTTTATAGCTTGTTAGTGGTTACCTTTATGGTGCAAAAGGTACTTGACACGATGGGTATAGGAAAACCTCTAGTCCTATGTGTGTAGCCGAGAAGGAATTGTGCCATTCAAAAAAGGGGGGTTCCTACAGCTTCTTGCCAAGAGAATCCTAGCGGCCCTAACTTGTTAGATGAACCTTTGAAAGGCTTCATAGTGTACCCTGCCTGCTCAACTTGGTAGTGTTTTGGGGACTTGGAAACCCTGGGCAAATGGGGAACATGACTCAAGGTGAAAGTGTACAACCTCTGCAGAGTGTAAAACTAGTATATCAGCCATGCTCACGGTCACGAGCGGCCTTGGAACCCTTATGGAATAGATAATCACTATTAATTATTTGTTTATACTATTTGTTAATCATGTTTACATTGATCATGTGTTTACTATGGGATTATGACAACTTGATGCTACTCATATGCTAAAATTGTGATAACTAAAAGCTAAATGCAGTCAAACCATGTCAAGCTTTTGAGCCTCATGAACCCCATGTTACACTTGTTGAGTATGAGATGTACTTATGCTTGTTTATTTTCATTATTTGGATGAAAATACCAGATGGGTAACAGATTGCTATGGTAATGACAACTTCCTTGAGGATTACTAGTCTTATGGTCAACCGGTTGACGTCCCTATGCTATGGAGCTACCGCGAGAGAGTTATCTTTATAATTCCTCTATATTTATGTGAAGACTGTATTAATATTCATGATGTAATAAACACTTGTGATGGTACTTTCTATAATTTGTCGGCTTATGTGTGTGATTGATCTCTGGGCGCACATAAGATTATGCATTCCATTTTATCCTTAAAATTGGGTGTGACAGTAATGCTCCAGCTTCTTTTGAAAGATGCATGATGTCTATATTTTTGATATGATTGAAGAAATCATAGAAGTTTTCATGGATGATTTTTCTGTTTATGGAAAAAATTTTGATGATTGTCTTGAAAATTTAGACAAGGTTTTGCAAAAATGTGAAGAAAAGCACTTAGTCCTTAGTTGGAAAAAATGTCATTTCATGGTTAGTGAAGGCATAGTACTTGGACACTTGGTGTTTGAATGAGGGATAGAGGTAGGTAAGCCTAAAATTGAAGTAATTGAGCAGTTACCACCCCCCATAAACATCAGAGGGATCCATAGTTTTCTTGGTCATGTGGGGTTTTACCGTTGCTTCATAAAAGATTTTTCACATATTGCTAGACCACTTACAAATCTTTTGGCCAAGGATGTTCCCTTTAATTTTGATGATGCATTCTTAAAATCATTTGAAATTCTTAAGAAATCACTCATCCCTACACCAATCATTCAACCCCCTGATTGGTCGCTACCTTTTGAAATTATGTGTGGTGCTAGTGATTATTCTGTGGGGCAGTTTTGGGTCAAACAAAAGATAAGAAGTATCATGCAATTGCTTATGCTAGCAAAACTCTGGCAGGACCTCAACTTAATTATGCAACAACTAAAAAAGAACTCATAACTATCGTTTTTGCTATTGATAAGTTTAGATCTTACTTAGTAGGAGCTAAGGTGATTGTTTATACTGATCATGCTGCTTTAAAATACCCACCCACTAAGAAAGATGCTAAACCATGACTTATAAAATGGGTTTTGTTACTCCAAGAATTTGACTTAGAAATAAAAGATAAAAAGGGAGTAGAAAATTCTATTGTTGATCACTTGTCTAGAATGCAGTTTGAAAATTCATAGGAACTACCCATCAACGATTCACTTCGAGATGACATGCTCTTCAAGATCATAAAATATAACCCCTAGTATGCAAATATTGTTAATTTTATAGTTGCAGGATATGTACCACTAGGGGAGAACAAAAGAAAACTCATCTACGAAAGTCATCTCCACATATGGGATGAGCCATACCTCTTCAGAGTATGCTCCGATGGCCTACTCAGAAGATGTGTACTGGCAGAAGAAGGTATCAAGATCACCGAGCGATGCCACTCATCACCATATGGAGGACATTATGGTGCATTTTGCACTGATTCAAAGATCTAGCAAACTGGATTCTTCTAGCCAACCATGTATGAAGACACGAAGGACTTCATCTAGAGGTGTGGAGCATGCCAGAGGCATGGAAACATCAATTCAAGAGATGCCAAGCCACTCACCATCAACCTTTAGATCAAACTCTTTGATGTTTGGGGAATTGACTATATGGGACCATTTCCAAAGTCAAAGAACTGTGAATACATCTTGGTGGCAGTTGACTATGTCTCCAAGTGGGTTGAAGCCATGCCATGTAAAGGTACTGATGCGAAGAACTCCAAGAAGATGTTTGAAGAGACAATATTTCCACAATTTGGAATTTTGAGAATGGTGATTAGTGATGGAGGCACTCACTTCACTGACAAGAACTTTCACAAGTACATGTTAAGACATGGGATCCATCACAACATCACTACTCCATATCACCCTCAGACAAGTTGCCAAGCAGAAACATCAAACAAACGAATCAAGAATATTCTGCAGAAGACAGACAACGAGATGGGGACTGCATGGAAGGATAGACTACTTGATGCACTATAGGGTTATAGAACAGCCTCTCAAACACCACTTAGGATGTTATCCTACCAACTCGTCTATGGGAAGACTCGTCGTCTACCTATTGAGCTAGAATTCAAAGCTCACTGGGCTATCAAGCGATGGCACATGGACCTTGAAGCTGCTAGAACCAAGAGGAAGATGCAACTCTCTGAGCTCGATGAATGGCGTCAAAAAGCATATCACAACGACAAGATATACAAGGAGAGAACAAAAGATGGCATGACAAAAGGATCAAGAAGGAGTTCGCTCCAGGAGATAAGGTATTACTTTTTAATTCTAGGGTTAAATTATTTGGGCATAGAAAACTTCAGAGCAAATGGGAAGGACCATTCTAGGTTATAAGCACTTTGTCACATGGAGCGGTAACACTTTAAAATGATGAAGGTATGTTATTCAAGGTAAATGGTCACTGTCTTAAGATCTTTCTAGAACCTAAAAAACCACCTGAGGATTTGGATGAGGTAGATTTTCTTGTTTTGTCATAGATTTACACTACTGCCCTCCTCTTTACGTTTTGTAATGTGAGAATATCTTTTTTGGGATTAGTTAGGCATTAGAAACCGCTGAGAGAAAATCCCCTGCAAGGAGATGACATGTGGGGCTGACCGGCCCCGCCTCCTGGTAGGGCGGCCCACCTGTTAGTCGCCTTGCCTCCGGTCAATTCTCGTATGTATTCTAGAACCTTCCTCTCCACTATCCCATAGTTTTCCATTGCATTCGTTTTTCCTTCATTACAAAACCCTAATAGGATAAGATTTTGACCCCTGTTGCAAGTTTCCCCCCCTATATAAACAAACCCATGCTTGCCTCCATAGCCATTCCATCAAAGCCTTCCACCTCCAGTAGCACCAAAGCTCTCCACCTCCCTAGCTCCAATTTCCTGAAGAGAGATCATTCCCTATGGAGTTGATGAACCCATACCACTAAGCATCATCCCACCATGAGAAGTAGCTCCTGTTCCCTCCAACCAATCTTACTTTTCCCAAGCCATCCATCATCCTGTGATCGCTCTGCTGCCACTGCGTCTACTTCTTCAAGACAAGCCACGCCAGCCGGAGGCACCAAAGATCAAGGTCCCGAAGGAGATCAACCTCCTTCCTCCATGGGTGAACAAGACACTGACCGGGGTGAAGACCAACAAGTTTGGACACATCATGTGTGCGAAGTACAAGTCGGTCACCCCTCGCTTGAGCATTGATGGTGTTCGTGCTGCTGCTGAGCAAGTCAAGGCCGTGCCGCTAAAGGAGAAGAAGAGGGCACCACCCTCTGTCCTAGAGATGATGAGAAGCGCCAATGGCCAACTATTGCCATGCTGCATGACAAGATCAAAACCCTCACTGATTATACCCATGATCTGCAGTTTACGATAGATATGGAGCATGTTTATCGCAAGAACCTAGAATATGAGCTCACTATCTTAAGTCGCTATGTTGTCAACAAAGAGAAGTATGAGAGTTAAAGTTAGGCTGTGGACCAATAGGGTGCGTTTAGGTCAATTTTTAGGTCATTCTCTTAGTTTAAAAGTTAGAGCAATTGAAGTTTGTGCTAGCCAGTTGAATGTTTGTGTTTCGGTTGGATTGTGTAATAAAGTGCAATATCAATAAATTTTGCTATTACTATCTGCTCTCTATTTTCTTTTGTATATGTGTTTGTCTCCACATGTTCTACATAAAGGTAAGCAAAAAACAAGTGTGGGGGAAGTACACCACGATAACAAAATGAGATCCGATCACAAAAATCATGAAAATCTGAAAGTAATGGAACAAGAACCATGCTCACCAAAGTTGGACCAAAATAGGCCCAAGAGTGGGCTGCCCGACCTAGCCTAGCTTCGCCTTGCCTCACGCTTTGTCCATGGTCAAGTTTGAGTCCAATATGTTCTATTTTCACCTATCTCACTTTCCGTTTCGAACCGAATTGAAAATCCTATGATAAACAACTTTAAACATGAGGAAAATATTATTACCGTCATGACTAAAGGATAGACTCACATAATACTTTTTCTAGAAGTCTTGCTACTATTGAGAACTTATTATTAGGGACCCCATGTTACTTAAGTTGTTGAGGAATGAGATATAGTGAAATAATGAGAACTTGATTCTTGATGTCTTATTATTGGAGAATTTTATTTCAAAAATTAAAAGAATAGCTACACCTCTCCTTTGTGGTAAAGCAAAGTCCTACCAGAGCCAAATATGATATGATAGACTAGGAGAACCTTCTACATATACTACCTGTTATTGTATTGAGTTTGGTCAAACCTTGTGACCCTTGTTGAGAAATTTATCTTGCTCCCAAGATCAAGATCACATACACTCCACATATATCAACTGCTCCTATAGAGGGAGTATGCAACAACATGATTTCCATCCATCCAAAAATGTTCTACTCCTTCATTGGGAATAGACACAAAAATATGTTTATTAGGATAAATGCTCCAAGATCTTGTAAATGTCTCTCTTAAAAAGTTTCAATTACAGAAAAAGAGGCATGGGCTATGCAAGAGTTATTAATAAAAAGAAAAAAAGAGAGAAAGTATTGAAAAAATGGACAAGTGTCCAAGATATTGAAAATAATGGGTACTTAAATGCCCACTTGAAAAAAAAGAGAAAAAAAATGAATAAGATAGCCCATGTTTTCTTGCAAAAGTTTTCCAAATTTCAAACAAGAGAGACATGTTTCAAGGAGGATAGTAGAATTAGGTTAGCCACCATATACCCACACACATGCATATCTTGATCTAAGAGTATGCCATTTTTCTCCTTGGATCCTTGTTTTGACTTTACAATATATGCAATGCAAGTATGTTCTCATATTCATTCCTACCTGAGCTCCACATAAGCTTTTTAGAAGTAGGCAAAAACATCAATGCCTTGGTATGGATCTAAAAATACCACATATATTGAGTGATTTGAGAGTACCATAGAGAAGAGAAGGTAAGCTATGTTTTGTTTTCAAAGATCTTAAAATATTTCTTCAATTGACTTGACTGAAGGAAGATGGTGATCTATTTCAAGCTGTTCCATTCTTCAATCACCCAAAGTTTCATGGTAGACACTAGCAAATATGACTAGGAATGGTTTTATGTTGATGTCTTGCCCCAAGGTTATGTCTTAAGTAATCCATCCTTTTATCAAGGACAAGTAAAGGCCTAATTGTGGGGGAGTTTGTTGATGGTAGTTAACATTCATCACAAACCATCGATATACCTTGCATAAATGACTAAAATGGATCACCAACATAGACTTAGGGGTTTAGACTGATAATTTCCATGAGTTTTGGTGAATTTATGTTTTCAATAGGATTTAATCAAAAAACCACCAAGGAGGACCTATTCATCAAAGGAAATCACGTAAATCCACGACGGTACCTACGTGGGAAGACTCTAAAAGACTCAAGAAGGCAAATCACCAAAGCAGGCCACGTGTCCATGACATGTGGGGCCGGTTGGCCCCACAGTTAGGCTGGCCAGCCTGTGGGCCCCACCTAGCGGTCTCTCTTTGCTATGTCACCTCTCTACCGCCTTAGGGTTTGTATCTACGCCATCCTTTTAAGTCGGTTTGATCTGAGTGTCTAGTATGCTTGAAGGGCCCTATATATTCCTATCTGTAACCCCCTCCAAGGAATCCATGCATTTGATCCTGAGAGCCTAAAGGCTAGAAACCCTAATTCATATATCCACCAGGATCAGAGCTAGAAATCAAGAGAAGATTAATCCTCAATAGGATCTAGTCTTGTATTGGAAATAGAGAGATAGAGTGAGAGGGAAGAGTTTTGGAGGAGCCCTAGACTATCGGTGCTCTCTCTATGGCTTGTACCCTAGCAGAATCAAGTTCTTCTTGAACTTGCTTATGAAATTCTCTAGTAATCCACTTCTAATTCAAGTAAGCATCATGTTCATATTGTTTGTTAGGTTTACGACTCTCTTTGAGTACTTTAATCCTTACAGCTCCTAGGTTAAAGTAGTATTCATAGTATAAGTGTGGTGCTTAGACTCGGTTACTCATGGATGTACCCTATATTTTGGATCAGTGGTAGCTCACGAGGGTGACTCGTATAGCCTCGTTGAATCCTTTGTAGTCCACCTCCCATTTGTAGGCCTAGTAGGATCTTGTTGCTATAGGAAACATACTTTGCCTATGTTTTCTTTAGTAATATCCCCAGACAAAGCTTACCAAAGTTAGAACTAGAATACCTTTGCGATCTCCTTTATACTCCTATTATCTAGCCTTAATTGTGAAGTTGGGTTAAGTTAGATTTAGTTATTCTCACACACGTTTCCTTGAGATCGATATAAAACTAGGATACTCCTTGTGAAGTGCTGCATCGGTATAATATTAGTGCGCTTGCAGATTATTCTGTATGCGTTAATTTATACCAACAACAAGTAAAAGCATATAAATAGCCAATACGTTCTCAAAAGACAGGTTATCGGCTAAAACAACCGATTCCAGTGAAAGAAGACTCATAACATATAAACACTCAACTATTAAACGTGGATAAGTCCATACACTTATCAGATCCAATCTGCCATCTCTAATAGTGGGGATATGTAACACCTCTGGTGTTTTGACCTAATACTAAAATTTGACATGTCATCATGTGCATTGCAAAGCATTCATATAGTATAAAGTTTTGAATGCATTAACTAAATAAGGTTTATTTCATAATGTTGTTATTTCATGTGATGTGTTTCAAAAACCCTAAATACAGATCATGATCACAGGGGTTAAGATTCATGTGATCATGTGAGATCATATGTCATTTGACTCAAATAACCCTAATGGGCCAAGTTATTGGTCAAAATTCAAATTTAAGACAATAGGAAATCAAATCAAATTTGAACTCAGCTTTAATTTATAGAAGTCCTTTTTGCCCCTTTTGGATATTTCAAAATCCATTTGGAATTTGGGGTTGTGACAAAAAGCAAAGTTGGAGCTTATTTTATAAGGATCAACTTTGGTATTCAAAGTTTTTCAAGTTTACATGTAAAATTTGGAGTAATTTTGAAATGATTCAAATACTCAAATGCACCCCAAGTTCAAATTTCAAAATGGAGGTAGAATTTGAAAATGTTCCTTGAAGCAAAGTTGTAAAGCTTGAAAAGTTGAGCAACTTTCATTTTTGGAGATTTTCAACTTCTTTAGGATATTTGTGAGTAATTTGCAAATTAAACTCAGTGTCAATTCTGTAATTCTCATGAACAGTGTCACGATCACCGCCCACCGCCGACGTACCTTCTCCGGCCTTCCAGGCTCGCCCTCGGCCGCTCTTGGCTTCGCGCTGGCACTGCATGCTCGCTGCGTGTCGATTCCGCGTGCTCCTGGACGCGCTATAAAGCCCGGAACGCCGTCGTTGTCCTTTCTTTCCCTGCTCTGTTTCCCGACGTTGCTGTCTCAACTCCGGCGAGTTCCCCTCGCTTCCTCAGTCCAAACCAGTTTCGGCAAATCGGTGTTACAACTCCGTCTCTTCCTTCCGAACCCATCCCACCAACTAAGGTTGTCTGAGTCCACCGAGAACTGCCGTTAGCGACTCTTCTTCCTCGCGGCCGGCGATCTCGACCGAAGCTCCGGTTCACCGCGGCCAGCATCATCTGGTGAGCCGTGGTCCTTGTTTGTAGGTTCTATAGCTTCGTCTTGATGCTATGGTCCTTATTTCGCCCTTGCTTGGTCATTTTGCCCACTGCAGTCACCAGAACTACGTCGCCGACGAAGTCTTCTCCGCCGTGAGCACTGTCACCGTCGACCCGCGTCACCGTAGTGCCTCCGGTCTCGTTCTTTGCTTCATCACATCCAGGGTGAGCTGCTGATCCTTTCTGAGCCTTTTGTTTGATCTCAACCGGTCTTGTTTCGCCAGCGTAACGCTGCCGTGGCACCACGTCCGCCATGGACGGCTTGAGCCTGGTTCCGTGTCGTAATCCACCTCTAAAATGCCATAGATCGACGCGGCTAGTCTTTGTGAGTGTTTAGATACCATGGTCGTCGCAGTTAAGCTCACCGTCGGTGCGCTAGCATCGGTCAGCGCCATCGGAGCCGTGGTCAATGACCCGAGGTTGGGGATGACAGGTGGGGGCCGGCTGTCAGTGAGAGCAAGAGAGAGAATAGTGAGTTTTGGTTATTTTCTGATTTTGAATAGTGCAGCAATTTTGCAATTTTGTAGGAATTTATTTACACATCCAAAAATTCTGAAAATTTTTGTGTAGCTTCTGTACATGTTCTAGTATTATTTAAAAATTTGAAATTTGAAATTTGGATAAATTTTGAATGTTCAAATATTCAGTCCATTAATTGAAAAATGCAATTTCCATGATTTTTGTAGGTCACTGTATAATTCCAAAAATTATGAAATTTGTTTTGGTACACTAATTTGTCATAAGGAAGCTTACATAAAATTTTCAGGTCATTTGGAACAAGTTTATTTTTGGGCTTAATTCCAAATTAATTCAAAAATAGATAAAAGCAAACCCTAAGTGTTTGATTAGTGTTGGATCTTGTTTTGGTCATGTTTTGTGACTAGTAGGGTTCCAAGATCCATTAGGTCAAGTCACATGTGTGGTTCTTAATGATAGGGTTACAGGTTGGTTTTGTTGGCTTGCAACTGTACCGCGAAATCAAATCGGTTGCGGGTGTTTTTACATTTCATGTGCCGTAAAAGCATCATGTTTACATTATCATCATGTTAAAGCATATGTTGTTATTTCGTGTAGAACCCAAGAACGAAACGATTCTAGTTGAGCAAGTTCTGGAAGAATCCCCGGTTGTCACGGGATTTGATAATTGTGGTACTAATCCGGAACCGGAAATCGTCAACGAAGGCAAGCCCCGGTATATGCATTAAGCCCTTACCTTGTTTACTTTGAAAAGTTATCACCTATGTTATTTATTGCATTAAGTTGTTTAATTCAAATGTTACCTACTTGATGCATTACCTACCTTGATAATTGTTTACCATCCTTGAAGATGTTTTCGTTTATAAAGGCGTAGTGTGCTTAGTATGCTTTATGATAGGCTTTCAAAGTAAAAGTTTTGATACAATCAAAGATGGCATACTGGCCAAAGAAAGAAAGGATTTAGAATGAATTAGAGACTAGTCGGGTGACTTATCTTGAATGTTGGGTAATGTTGCCGACTATGTCGCTTAAAGGCCACTCATTGTGGATCTTCTGAACGAGACACTTTGTAGTACTGGTCACATACTCCGGTAAGCCTACTTCGGCTAATCTGATACTAAGACGAATGCCCGCGCACTGGGAGTGGAGAGATGGCGGGAGTAGCGTGTACCCTCATGGCTGGAATGTGGCCGGATTTGAGGTGTGCTGTGCTCTCGGGTGGCGTGGAGACGGCTTAGTATAGGAGGATCCGGTAGCGAGGTTGATATATGCAAGATTAAGTTCTACATATGTCGTGTGATAAGGAATCCCCAGCTGGGACTTGAATCAATTCGAATTGCCGGTGCTCCGCGGATATGGAGACTCGATTCATTACAGAAGCAATGTAGTACTGGTGAATTACTAAAATATGAGAAAAAGAATGGAATGAGAAGGAATGGAATATGGGAAATGTATATTTAGTTGAGATAATGAACTAAAAGAACTTAGTGGTAAACTTGAAAATAGAATGAAGGATAGTAAGCTTTTGGCAAAGAACTTTTGAATCTTGCTACATCCTTACCTTGCCCCAAATCCCTGCATCTCTAAAGTCTTACACCCCATTACGTCGGGTTAGTCTTGTTGAGTACCTTTGTACTCAGGGTTTGTTAACCCTTGTTGCAGGAGAGTCGCATGCGCAGGCTTGTTTTGGTCCCTGCTGCATGTCTGTGTTTGAAGTTAATGACGATGAGGAGTGATGAATGGCCTTTGGATAAGGCACTAGTTTGTATGATAAATAAAGTTAATGTAATATTATCCCGCTACTATGGTTGTATAACACTTATGGTATTGTAAGTTTGAAAACAACTGGTTTGTAATTATGTTATCTTAAGACTTCCGCTATCTTTTACTCTGGTATATCTTTGAATAAACTGTTGTAATCTGCAATGACTGTGATTGGGATCCTGTTTGAAAAGAGAAACGTGGATGATTCGGGTTTCCAGAGGACACCCGACAGACCTGTTGAGTTGTTGGGAACTCGTGTACGCTATCCGAGGTCTGTTAAGACAACGGTAGGTGCATGTGGGCCCGATTCCTTAGGAGGTTCTGCCACAGCTGGTATCAGAGCAGTTCCCATCTAAGATCATTGTAGGTTACTTTGGAAAAACCTTCAAAATGATTTGGATCAAGGAAAGTAAACATGATATTTTGAAAGTTCAATTTCTTTCTTCTTACCTTTGATCTAGACTCAATCCTAACTTATTTGAAAAGTTTGTGGCGGATAATATGCTTAGGTTTGTCCTATGTATTATGAAAATCTAGTACTTATGATTATTTTAATCTTTTGTACTTAGATTCGTAAGATCAATTCATGCATCATGCTTGAGCACATTGCATAATAATTCCCCTTAATAGTGGTTGGGTAAGTAATGTCAATCCCATTCTTGCTAACCTCCTTTATCCTCAAGCTATTCTTATAGTCCCTACCTTAAATCGTACAGGCTATGGCAAAGACCAAAAAAAAACCGCACGCAAGTCCACGGGACCTCACGGAGTCCCTCGTCACCAAGTTGGCACCACGAAACCATGAGCTTGGTGAAGGAAGTGCCAAGACCCTAGGAGAGGAAGGATCTTCAAGCAACCCCGTCAACAGTCGAGAACCTTAACAAGGAGCTCAACACTCTTCGTTGAGCTCATGCTAAAGATCAAGAAGAACTGGCGGAAATGCAAAGGGGTATCACCATGACCATGGAGCTGCGGAATGAAGCCTAGACACGAGAAGATGCGGCCAATGAACGCGTCAATGAGTTGGAGTTCTACGTAGAGGACCTAGAGATGGACAATGCCATCCTTCATGAAAATGTCCATATGCTGTATGCTCAACTTCATCCTCCTCATGGGGATGGTGAAGTTACCGATGAAGAAATGATTGTAGCTCCAGGAGAAGTCGAGAATGAAGAAGAGGAGGAGGATCCTGAGGAGTTAGTGTACTTCTCAGATGAAGATGAGGTTTCATCTGATACGGGCACGGATGCCGAAGACTGAAAACTTGGAGTAGTAGTAGTTCCTTTACTGCTTTCCTAGAGAACCAGGGCTGTCTTGTGGGGTACAAGACATGTAATTTAAATAAGAACCCTTTGTAGCATGCAACCTTTTAAAAGCTTTCAATAAAGAATAATGTAAGTAAATGTGTTTCTCTAACAGATGCCTCGTCCTATCACCCGAACTGGTGCTAGTGGCTCGCATGATGATGATGAGTGCCCAAATCCTCCACCAATGCCCTCGACTATGGCAGATGCCATAGCTGCACTCGTCAACGCAACGGCAGAGAATGCCAGGCTGTTAAGGGAGTTGGCGCAGAACTAGCAGGCACCATACCCTAATCGTGGCCGTCGTAATAATGGAAACGACGAGTCAACTTATGTGGATTTTACTGACACACGTCCGCCTGTGTTCTCAAAGGCAGACGAACCTTTAGAAGCTGATGATTGGCTTAGGACAATAGAGCAAAAGTTCGAGCTAATCCACTGTACTGAGGTTCAAAAACCAAGGTTTGCGGCACAGCAACTCCGAGGAGCTGCTGGTGCTTGGTGGGCAAATTTGGTAGCAGTACAGCCCGTTGGTCACCAAATCAACTGGAGGGAGTTCAAGGATGCCTTCAGGGCACATTATATTCCAGACGGTGTGATGACCATGATGTTGGAAGAGTTCTTGGCTCTTAAGCAAGGGGAGCACCCAGTGATGCAGTATGTTGGGCGTTTCAACCACCTGTCTCAGTATGCTATTGAGTATGTCAATAGGGACAGGAAGAAAAAGAATCATTTTCTTCGAGGCTTGAACACTAAACTTCAGACAATGATGACAGCCTATGGTAATGCAACTTACCATGAAACAATCAACATTGCTATCGCTTCGGAAGAAAATTACCGCCGACACAAGGAGGCGAAGAAGAAGAAAATATTTGCTTCCGGATCATCAAGTGGCAAGCATCAGAAGATAGTATACCATCCTCAGAATCATGGCCGTACGCCATTCCGCCCACAACAAGGCCAAAGCAGGCAACAAATCTTCATTCGCCCTGCAACTAATACACCTTATACATATCAAGCACCGCAGCAGCAGAACAATACAAATAATGCAAACCGCAATGTTACTTCCCAGAATCATAATTTTCCATGCTATAATTGTGGTAAACCTGGGCATTTTTCCCGAGAATGTCCGTATCCTAGGAAGAACAATCCTGATGCAACCAAAGCCCCTGTTAATCAAGCTCAAAATCAGTACAAGGGCAATGCTCAGAACCATCAAAAGGGTCCGGCTGAGAAGAAAACTGGAAGGGTATTCTATACGCAAGTGGAATCTATTCCAGAAGGAGAACCAGTTATGATGGGTATGTTTCCCATTGCTAAGCATCCTGCAATTACCTTATTTGATTCTGGTGCATCCCATACATTCATCAACCGTACATTTGTTGTGAAGCATGGGATAGCTATTGGGGAAACAAAAGAACCCTATCATATACAGTCGCCTGGGGGACGAATCTGTACAAGGGAGGTGGTTCAGCATGTACCTATTGATTTGGGGGGTTATGAGTTCCCTACCAATATGCTGATATTAAAGGATCAAGATATAGATGTGATCCTTGGTATGAACTGGCTAACTCAACACGGGGCTATCATAGATGTCCTACATAGAACAATAAGGGTAAATGCACCTGACAGCAAAACCCAACTTCTTATCCAACTTCCTTTTCCTAAGAGTACAGTGGAGACAGTTTGTGCAACTATTGTTGAAGGAGCCGAGGAAATTTCAGTGGTATGTGAGTTTACGGATGTCTTTCCCGATGACTTGCCTGGTCTGCCACCAGACCGAGACGTAGAGTTCAGAATTGATCTGAAACCAGGGACAGCACCAGTGTCCAGAAGAGCATATAGGATGCCACCGAAAGAATTAGCAGAATTAAAAATGCAACTACAAGAGTTGTTAGACAAGGGTTTCATTCAACCCAGTTCATCACCTTGGGGATGTCCTGCTATTTTCGTGAAGAAGAAGGACCAAACCTTAAGGTTATGTGTTGACTATAGGCCATTAAATGAAGTCACCATCAAGAACAAATATCCCTTACCCCGAATCGATTTACTTTTTGATCAACTTGTGGGAGCTAAGGTATTCTCAAAGATAGACTTAAGATCAGGCTACCACCAGATTAAGATCAGACATGAAGATGTGCCAAAGACAGCGTTTACTACCCGATATGGACTATATGAGTATTTAGTCATGTCTTTTGGGCTGACCAATGCCCCGGCTCATTTCATGTACCTGATGAACTCAGTTTTCATGCCTGAGTTGGATAAGTTTGTCGTGGTGTTTATTGATGACATTCTTATCTACTCTAAGAGCAAAGAGGAACATGCGGAACATCTCCGTATTGTTCTACAAAGATTAAGAGATCACCAACTATATGCCAAATTCAGCAAATGTGCATTTTGGTTGGAGGAAGTACAATTTCTGGGTCATGTGCTATCTGCTGAAGGTATAGCTGTTGATCCGAGCAAGGTAGAAGAAGTCCTTAATTGGAAAGCACCTACAACTGTTCATCAAGTTCGTAGTTTCCTGGGGTTGGCAGGGTATTACCGTCGGTTTATCCTTGACTTCTCCAGAATTGCGAAGTCAATTACTGGACTGTTGAAAAATCAAACAAAGTTTGTATGGTCGAAAGAATGTGAAGAGGCCTTTCAGACATTGAAGAAGTTGCTGACAACTGCACCAGTATTAGCACAACCTGATATCGAGAGGCCATTTGATATCTATTGTGATGCATCTGGAATTGGTATTGGCTGTGTTCTTATGCAAGAAGGCAGAGTCATAGCATATGCTTCCAGACAACTTAAGAAGCATGAAGAACATTATCCCACCCATGATCTTGAATTAGCTGCTGTTGTCCATTCACTCAAGATTTGGCGACATTATTTATTGGGCAATATATGTCATATCTATACGGACCACAAGAGTTTGAAATACATCTTCACCCAGTCAGAGCTGAATATGAGGCAAAGAAGATGGTTGGAACTTATTAAAGATTATGATTTAGAAGTGCACTATCATCCGGGCAAGGCTAATGTGGTTGCCGATGCCCTGAGTCGCAAGAGTCATTGTCATTGCCTAATTGCAGAACTTATGCAGTGAACATTGTGTCAAGAGATGGAGCATCTGAATTTACAAATCATAGAACAAGGTTCCCTGTCCAATATTGTAGTTGAGTCCACTATCAAAGATCAGATCATTGCTGCTCAACAGAAAAGTAAGGGCATAGCCCATATTAAGGATAAAGTCAGATCTGGAAAACCAACATGTTTCAAGATTGATGAATCAGATGTTGTATGGTTCAAGGATAGGTTGGTAGTACCCAAAAATCCAGAGCTGCGAAAGCAGATTCTTGATGAAGCTCATTCTACAAGATACTCCATTCATCCGGGTAGCAACAAAATGTATCATGATTTGAGAAAGAGATATTGGTGGACCAAAATGAAAATAGAAATAGCTCAATATGTGGCCAAGTGTGATGTTTGCCAGAGAGTCAAAGCAGTTCATATGAAGACTGCAGGTCCATTACATTCGTTGCCAGTTCCATCTTGGAAGTGGGAGGATATTTGTATGGACTTCATAGTAGGGTTGCCTAGGACATCTGCAGGCTACAATTCAATATGGGTTATTATTGATCGTCTAACCAAAATAGCTCATTTCTTGCCAGTCAGAGATAAATATCGAGCGGAGCAGTATGCAAAGCTTTATCTTGATAGAATTTTCGGTCTGCATGGGGCACCCAAGACCATTGTCTCTAACAGAGGATCATTGTTCATATCCAAGTTTTGGAAAAGTTTACATGAGTCTTTAGGAACTAAACTTATCCGTAGTTCTGCTTATCATCCGCAAACAGACGGACAGACTGAAAGGGTAAATCAAATTCTTGAAGATATGTTAAGAGCATGTGTTCTTTCCTTTGGTACTAAATGGGATGAATGCCTTCCTTAGCTGAATTTTCATATAACAACAGCCATCAAGAGAGCATTAAAATGGCACCGTTCGAAGCACTGTATGGCCATAGGTGCCAAACACCTTTAAATTGGTCAGAAGCTGGAGAACGTTGGTTCTTTGGACCGGATGTGGTCAAGAAGCTGAAGAGAAAGTTAAACTCATACAAGCCAATATGAAGGTAGCTCAATCCAGACAGAAAAGCTATGCTGATAAGAGGAGACGACCGCTAGAATTCAAAGTGGGAGATTATGTCTACCTCAAGGTATCACCGATGAAAGGAGTTCATCGTTTTGGGATTCGGGGAAAGTTGGCGCCCCGTTATGTCGGTCCTTTTCAGATCCAACAACGATGTGGACCAGTCGCCTATCGCGTCGAACTACCAGATCACATGTCAGCGGTGCATGATATCTTTCATGTATCTCAGTTAAAGAAGTGTCTTCAAGTACCTGACCAGGAAATCGACTTTGGTGGTGTAGAACTAGAACCTGATTTGACTTATGCCGAGTACCCCATTAAAGTCTTAGATCAGAAAGATCGAGTCACTCGGAGACGTACGATCAAGTTCTACAAAGTACAATGGAATCAACACACTGAAGATGAAGCTACTTGGGAGTCCGAGGATTACTTAGAAGAGAATTTTCCTGACTTCTTCGCTTCTATCTAGTTGCAATACCTTGTCTATATTGTAACTTGTCTCGTTTGTCAGCAGAATGGAAAAACCCCCTCGCTAGCCTTTTTGAATAAAGTTTTAAAGTGTTAGCTTGACACATTTCCTTTTCCATTACTTAGCCTTAAGTTTTAAATCTCGGGACGAGATTTCTTTAAGGGGGAAGGGTTGTAACACCTCTGGTGTTTTGACCTAATACTAAAATTTGACATGTCATCATGTGCATTGCAAAGCATTCATATAGTATAAAGTTTTGAATGCATTAACTAAATAAGGTTTATTTCATAATGTTGTTATTTCATGTGATGTGTTTCAAAAACCCTAAATACAGATCATGATCACAGGGGTTAAGATTCATGTGATCATGTGAGATCATATGTCATTTGACTCAAATAACCCTAATGGGCCAAGTTATTGGTCAAAATTCAAATTTAAGACAATAGGAAATCAAATCAAATTTGAACTCAGCTTTAATTATAGAAGTCCTTTTTGCCCCTTTTGGATATTTCAAAATCCATTTGGAATTTGGGGTTGTGACAAAAAGCAAAGTTGGAGCTTATTTTATAAGGATCAACTTTGGTATTCAAAGTTTTTCAAGTTTACATGTAAAATTTGGAGTAATTTTGAAATGATTCAAATACTCAAATGCACCCCAAGTTCAAATTTCAAAATGGAGGTAGAATTTGAAAATGTTCCTTGAAGCAAAGTTGTAGAAGCTTGAAAAGTTGAGCAACTTTCATTTTTGGAGATTTTCAACTTCTTTAGGATATTTGTGAGTAATTTGCAAATTAAACTCAGTGTCAATTCTGTAATTCTCATGAACAGTGTCACGATCACCGCCCACCGCCGACGTACCTTCTCCGGCCTTCCACGCTCGCCCTCGGCCGCTCTTGGCTTCGCGCTGGCACTGCATGCTCACTGCGTGTCGATTCCGCGCGCTCCTGGACGCGCTATAAAGCCCGGAACGCCGTCGTCGTCCTTTCTTTCCCTGCTCTGTTTCCCGACGTCGCCGTCTCAACTCCAGCGAGTTCCCCTCGCTTCCTCAGTCCAAACCAGTTTCGGCAAATCAGTGTTACAACTCCGTCTCTTCCTTCCGAACCCATCCCACCAACTGAGGTTGTCTGAGTCCACCGAGAACTGCCGTTAGCGACTCTTCTTCCTCGCGGCCGGCGATCTCGACCGAAGCTCCGGTTCACCGCGGCCAGCATCATCTGGTGAGCCGTGGTCCTTGTTTGTAGGTTCTATAGCTTCGTCTTGATGCTATGGTCCTTATTTCGCCCTTGCTTGGTCATTTTGCCCACTGCAGTCGCCAGGAACTACGTCGCCGACGAAGTCTTCTCCGCCATGAGCACTGTCACCGTCGACCCGCGTCACCGTAGTGCCTCCGGTCTCGTTCTTTGCTTCATCACATCCAGGGTGAGCTGCTGATCATTTCTGAGCCTTTTGTTTGATCTCAACCGGTCTTGTTTCGCCGGCGTAACGCTGCCGTGGCACCACGTCCGCCATGGACGGCTTGAGCATGGTTCCGTGTCGTAATCCACCTCTGAAATGCCATAGATCGACGCGGCTAGTCTTTGTGAGTGTTTAGATACCATGGTCGTCGCAGTTAAGCTCACCGTCGGTGCGCTAGCATCGGTCAGCGCCATCGGAGCCGTGGTCAATGACCCGAGGTTGGGGATGACAGGTGGGGGCCGGCTGTCAGTGAGAGCAAGAGAGAGAATAGTGAGTTTTGGTTATTTTCTAATTTTGAATAGTGCAGCAATTTTGCAATTTTGTAGGAATTTATTTACACATCCAAAAATTCTGAAAATTTTTGTGTAGCTTCTGTACATGTTCTAGTATTATTTAAAAATTTGAAATTTGAAATTTGGATAAATTTTGAATGTTCAAATATTCAGTCCATTAATTGAAAAATACAATTTCCATGATTTTTGTAGGTCACTGTATAATTCCAAAAATTATGAAATTTGTTTTGGTACACTAATTTGTCATAAGGAAGCTTACATAAAATTTTCAGGTCATTTGGAACAAGTTTATTTTTGGGCTTAATTCCAAATTAATTCAAAAATAGATAAAAGCAAACCCTAAGTGTTTGATTAGTGTTGGATCTTGTTTTGGTCATGTTTTGTGACTAGTAGGGTTCCAAGATCCATTAGGTCAAGTCACATGTGTGGTTCTTAATGATAGGGTTACAGGTTGGTTTTGTTGGCTTGCAACTGTACCGCGAAATCAAATCGGTTGCGGGTGTTTTTACATTTCATGTGCCGTGAAAGCATCATGTTTACATTATCATCATGTTAAAGCATATGTTGTTATTTCGTGTAGAACCCAAGAACGAAACGATTCTAGTTGAGCAAGTTCTGGAAGAATCCCCGGTTGTCACGGGATTTGATAATTGTGGTACTAATCCGGAACCAGAAATCGTCAACGAAGGCAAGCCCCGGTTTATGCATTAAGCCCTTACCTTGTTTACTTTGAAAAGTTATCACCTATGTTATTTATTGCATTAAGTTGTTTAATTCAAATGTTACCTACTTGATGCATTACCTACCTTGATAATTGTTTACCATCCTTGAAGATGTTTTCATTTATAAAGGCGTAGTGTGCTTAGTATGCTTTATGATAGGCTTTCAAAGTAAAAGTTTTGATACAATCAAAGATGGCATACTGGCCAAAGAAAGAAAGGATTTAGAATGAATTAGAGACTAGTCGGGTGACTTATCTTGAATGTTGGGTAATGTTGCCGACTATGTCGCTTAAAGGCCACTCATTGTGGATCTTCTGAACGAGACACTTTGTAGTACTGGTCACATACTCCGGTAAGCCTACTTCGGCTAATCCGATACTAAGACGAATGCCCGCGCACTGGGAGTGGAGAGATGGCGGGAGTAGCGTGTACCCTCGTGGCTGGAATGTGGCCGGATTTGGGGTGTGGTGTGCTCTCGGGTGGCGTGGAGACGGCTTAGTATAGGAGGATCCGGTAGCGAGGTTGATATATGCAAGATTAAGTTCTACATATGTCGTGTGATAAGGAATCCCCAGCTGGGACTTGAATCAATTCGAATTGCCGGTGCTCCGTGGATATGGAGACTCGATTCATTATAGAAGCAATGTAGTACTGGTGAATTACTAAAATATGAGAAAAAGAATGGAATGAGAAGGAATGGAATATGGGAAATGTATATTTAGTTGAGATAATGAACTAAAAGAACTTAGTGGTAAACTTGAAAATAGAATGAAGGATAGTAAGCTTTTGGCAAAGAACTTTTGAATCTTGCTACATCCTTACCTTGCCCCAAATCCCTGCATCTCTAAAGTCTTACACCCTGTTACGTCGGGTTAGTCTTGTTGAGTACCTTTGTACTCAGGGTTTGTTAACCCTTGTTGCAGGTAGAGTCGCATGCGCAGGCTTGTTTTGGTCCCTGCTGCATGTCTGTGTTTGAAGTTAATGACGATGAGGAGTGATGAATGGCCTTTGGACAAGGCACTAGTTTGTATGATAAATAAAGTTAATGTAATATTATCCCGCTACTATGGTTGTATAACACTTATGGTATTATAAGTTTGAAAACAACTGGTTTGTAATTATGTTATCTTAAGACTTCCGCTATCTTTTACTCTGGTATATCTTTGAATAAACTGTTGTAATCTGCAATGACTGTGATTGGGATCCTGTTTGAAAAGAGAAACGTGGATGATTCGGGTTTCCAGAGGACACCCGACAGACCTGTTGAGTTGTTGGGAACTCGTGTACGCTATCCGAGGTCTGTTAAGACAACGGTAGGTGCATGTGGGCCCGATTCCTTAGGAGGTTCTGCCACAGGATAAGAGCCAGACTGATGCAACCATGGTAAAGATATCAGGCTAATCCTTCAAAGCATACGAATCTATACGCACTTAACGGAATTGTGAAAACATGCTACGATCGTGGAAGCACGGGCGATCGACTAAATAGCTGATGCAGATATAGCATGTAGCCAGAGGCTATGCTTGACCACAAACAAGACTTACTATTTAACAATTTCTGATCTATAATGCTAATAGTGGGGGTCGACCGGATCGATGACAGCCATAATAACGGTTCTAGACCAGATTTCATCAACTAGCAAGCCTTACCTATGGCTAAACATGTCCTGACCACAAGCTATCATCGATCAAGATTGGATGAAAACAGCTGAGCTAACCGAAACCATCGTCAAAACAAGATGTAAATGAGGTAGAACAACAAGACAATAACTTAAAGAGATATAAAGCCGATCTATTTCAATCTTAACCGGGCAAGGAGTGATTTTGTTACAAATAGTAAGAAACTAATTATAACAAGATCGATAACTAGCAAATCTATTAAAAACAGCAAGAAAACCCTACCAATCTTAATAGATTTAGCCGATAACTAATCCATATCAAAATTTGTATGAGATATGAGTAGGACCCATGCAATCCTATAAATTTTGATATGAATCGAGGGTAACTTGTATCAGTAATTGTAATAGATACGAGCCAAACTATAACACCCTAGTGTTAAGCTTGCACTTTGCACTTGCATTTGCATGAGCATAAGCATCACCCATTTATGCATGAGCATTTGCATATGAAATTTCATTTCATACACTCTATGTTATCACATGTGGAGCTTAATTATACATGTATGTGCTTGTGATCAGTCTTGGCTAATGCAAGTGATTATTGTTTGGTCACTAAAACACCTTAGACACACTTAGGGTGAAAATGGAACCAAGCTTATATTCATGAGTTGGTCCAAAAATGCTTCTAAGTGTAGGTATCACTAGAAATGCCTTTATTAAGTTGATTGTTTGACCTAACTTGACTAATTACTTAGAGAGCTTCCATGGCAGTGGGCCCTAAATAAAAGTTGTAGTTCATGTCATGTAGAACAAACTTTGTTTAAGGGCCATGAGCTAAATTAGTGCCTAAGTTGGTCAAATAGGGCTTCCAAAAATCAACTTGATGCTATTTTGTAACTTGAAATTTTTTCTAAGACTGTTTACAGTTTTCATGTAGCCATCATTGGTGATTTTTACATTGCAAACCATTTCAAATTTGACCAAACTTCCTTAAGCAAAGTTGGAGTACTCATGTAGCTCTACACAATGGTGAAATTGATTAATCAAAACTCGCCACGGTTTGGGAGATCTAGGGGTGCAACGTTGCATTGTCAGACTATCTGAATCGACACTTGGCCAATTTCAGACCGGCCGGCAGTGGCCGACCGTGGGCAGGCTGCGCGCACTGCGTGGAGGCCATACGCCATCATCGGCCCCATTCATGAGGCTAGGGTGGGGAGAAAGATGTCGTGTCGCTGCTGCTCGCCCACTCTCGCCCTCTCTCACTCTCTCTTCCTCTCGCGCACACCCACCGTGCGGAGAAAGCACAGCGCCATCGCCATCGCATTGTTGGTAGCCTTGCTAGCCACCACCGTAGCATCGCCGTTCAATTTGTCTCGCTTGTAGCTCCATCGTGACTCAATTCACCTCCTTGAGCAGCTAGCGCCACCTTTCGAGCACAGGTGAGGCTACATTGCGCCATCGCCGTAGTCACCACGACCGCGGTGCGCCGCCGAGCTTGAGCTCGCCGTGGCCAGACCACTTCGTGCATGCACCGCTCTCCCTCTCCACCATCCCATAGTCGCTAGGGTGTGTGGATGCTATAGCCGCTGGTCTTTGGCCAATGTCGATCTTGCCGGGGGAAGAATGCGCATCCACCGCCATGAGCCAAGGGTGCCGCCACCATGGACGCCACCATGGTCGTGCTTACTTCGTCTTCTTCCTCTCTTGTTTTTAGGCATCAGGGCTTAGCCTTAGGATGATGATGCCCAAATGGAAGACAGATGACCAATGTCGTCACCTGGCTCACCAAAATGTTGTAGCGTCGCCACCTCGCTCATGCCGCCGTGCCGCCAAGCACGTGGTCGTGGTCGGAGATGGCTAGAGCACCACCGTGCCACACCGCCATTTGCCATTGCCACCGCCACCCTAGCTAGAGGTTGTAATAGCTCCAACCACCTACACCGTTGAGTGTGGAGTGACGAGAGGATGCTAGTGGTGAAGACCGCGTCACCAGAGACCTCGTCGTCGGTAAGCACTTGCCAGTCAAAACCGTGCCCTACACTGTGTGGCTGACGAGTGGGTCCAGTTGACCATGGAGCCTGGGCGTCAGTGGTAGTGGGTGCGCTGAGCTGTGTGCGCGTTGCATTTAAACAATTTTTATTTTCTATAAACGATTTCCAAATTTTGATGCAAACTTCAAAAAATCATAACTAATTCTAGGAGTGTCCAAATTGAGTGAACCAAATTTAGTTGGATTCATCTTGACGAGTAATATCTATTAAAAATATGAAACTTGGTATGTGCTACAATTTTATATGATGTTCAAATTATCTTGTTGTTTCCTATTAATCTTGAAAAATGCATAACTGGAGTTTGGTATATGCTAAAAATGTGATCCCAATCTTGCTAGTCTTGTTTTGACATTCTGGAGCTAGGAAAAATGTTAAACCTCTAGTTAGCATGCTTGGAATAGGATTTCTTATTTTGGCTTAATTAAATGCTAGTTCTTGTGAAATTAATTGTGGTAGATTTATGTAACATATGGACATAAATTAATTTTCACAGTATAATGGTGTTATAAGGAATGTAAGAAAAATAGTAAGTCTATTGCTTTACACTTTTCACTATGCTAAGTATATTTAAGTGGCTATAAAGCCTGTAACTTGTCATTTTTGTAGAGGTTGTTGTACTTATCCAAATGGCATGAAATTTTAATGGTGGTCTCTTGAGAGCATGTATGAGCTGCGGTAAGTTTTCTAGAAGTTTCTGTGTCCTAGGAGTAGCAGTTCCAATTTTCATCCAAATTAAATAAAGTAATAAAGGCCTATATCCAATTTATTTAGGTCCAACCATTATACCTTTCAACATGTTGGTGATGTATATAATCTGTTGGTACAGTTGGTTGTGACCAATTTTGGTTGGGTGTATGTAGTTATATATTTATTGCTCTATAATTAAATTGTATCTAGTCCTTGAATTGTTTGCTTTGTATTAGCATGATGCCTGTTAAATTAGATGATTAGGCTAATTAAGATAAGTTGTTAACTGTAGGTAATATACATCTTAATGATGATGAACAACTCTATCTTAGGTTGCTAAAATATGGTGAGTGTATGTTTCTTCTACTATAGAAGAGATATACACTTGCTCAGTAAAATATAGTTAATACTAGTATTACTTTGTTATCATGTTGGTTAGAGATGTATATATATATATGCATTGCACCATATCATCCACATCATCACCTATGCATTCTTTGTCCCTTATTGTGAGATCATGTATATAGGATCACCAAAGGGAATACTGTTTTTGGAGTTCAAGGCAGTGGAAGAGGAGGACTAGTAGGAGGCCCAGTAGCCAATAGCTCTAGAAGGTGAAGAACGGGTTCTAGAAGATTTACCTGAGTGCCTAAACCGTAAGCCCTCGTCTTACTTGAAAGGGAAGCCCCAAAGTATTCTAAGCCTCCTATGTTTTACAAATATCAACTTGTGTCCTTTATATTTGATGCATTAGGTTATAAGAGTTGATTGGAAACACTTGATGCATATAACTTCCTTGTCCAGAAATATACCTTGAACCCTATGTAGGTCTAGGATCGAATAAATGCTTAGTTGGTAGAAGTCGGGTGATTTCCTATCACCTGTGAGATATAGGTGGATACCAAATCACGGTTGGTTATATTTGCTATCATGGAAAAGAACCATGTGATGATGTAAATGGAGGCTGGGAGGAGTCTAGGTTGTAGGTTGACACTTGTGTTTCCATCTGAGTCGCTTAAGGACTACAACATTGGAGGTCCTCTTGTCATTTTGAACGCATGCCTCTCACTTAGCTGGCCAAATAACTCGTTCCGACCATGAACCTGAGTAGCTCAACTTAGGCCAGGAATCATTCTATAAAAGTGAGCACTCTAGATGATAGTAAGGATGTGTGGGGAGCCAGACGTGGGCCCAAGGGCAGGCTAGGCCTAAATGTCCTGGTAGCTGGTTGTCCCTAGTTGTGTGGCGCAGATCGAACCCACGACATATGTACCTGAGTTGTACCAAAGGTGACCTAAGACTACCTTGGTGTAGGTATGTCTAGGTTTGTGTTAGGAATACTGCTCAGCTGGTTGCAATCGATTTGAATCACCGTCTCTCTCGGATAGTGAGAATCTTGACGAAGCCCCTTCATCATAGTAACTTGATGGAATGTGATGGTTATGAGAAATGTGCAAATATTACACATGATATGGTTACTATTGTTTTCTTCATCTTAAATCAAGTGATTGCTCTAGTACTGGTGCTAACCTAGACATGCTTAATTTTAATAGGTATAACTTGTTGCTAGAATAACTGATCAAATCAAAATATATATTATTTCCGCTTTTATACAAAATGTTGTCAAGCCAACTCCACTTATACAGCCTTGCATGATCCTTGATGTCACTTTATTTTTGGTTTATGACGGGTAAGTCTAGATGAGTACCTTCTCGTACTCAGGGTTTATTTCCCACTTGTTGCAGATGGTACTGTATACCATGGGTACTGCAAGAATTGCTTCTCTCCCACCGTGGATGAGGAGTAAGGCCGTGGGCAAGGCTATTCTATGTGATCTCATCTATGATGCTTTTGTTGGACTTGAACACAAACTGGCATGTATTTAAACAAATATGTGAAATGCTGGTTTTAAAACTATATTGCTTCCGCTATTGCAGTTAAACTTAGTATTGTAATAACTATATTTGAACTCTGATATAGGTTGAGATACTTGTGAACTTATGTAACATGTGGCTTGTATGTTGAATCTTGTACAATCTTGGTTGTATGTTGATTTATTCGAGATCCTTCGTGATACTCGATGGACTATCGGGTTTATATGGGCTCAAGTTTGATAGTGCAATCGCTCCGGTGGTTGCCATTGTACTTGTGCCCTTATAAATTGGTCGATTTTGCCACATGGACCGATGCAACCTTACAATTAACTGATGATAACTAACTTATACCATGCTTGTAAGAGATCAGACTTAACCGAGGGCAACCTTACAAACAAAATATAAGTCATGACGGATACTCATAGACAAACCAGAGGTCAAACTTAACCGAGGGTACCCCTACTTGCCAAAGAACTCACCGAGATCTACTCTACTCCTACTCCTAAGGGGTGGCATAAGCCAAAAAGTAAATGTACTAGTTTTTGATTGATCGCTGAGACGTCTGTTACAATAGCCAGGGTTTAATATTTATACCCGAGGCTTGACTACGAGTCCTGGTTGAACAAGACCGGTTACAAACTTGGAAAATAAAACAAAGCTTTCTAAATTATGATAACTTGGACCTTAGTTTTTCCTTTCTATGAAGTCGGATGCATCTTCATGTCTCTACAATGGGGCCCATTCCCTTGAAATGATGACATCATCTTATCTAGTTGATGGCAATTTAGTTAGTTGATCTTGCTAAATATTTTGGCTTTCCCTTGAGAAGTTTCTAATCTTATGGCCTCCTTATCTCAAACAAAATTTTGGTGTCAATAAGGAGATACTGGATATTTTGTCAGACTAACCCCTATAGGAAACTCTCAATTCAATTTGGGTAAGTCACGTGATAAATTCAAATCGGAGATGAAGCAAGGCACATGACAAACTCTAATAACATTACACAAAGAAGACACAACTCATTCATCATGGATGGAAGAACTGCATGAAACAATGAGTGGAGTAGAAGGTCCAACAAAGTGTCAAAGATCAAAGACAAAAAGATGGCATGACAAAAGATTAAGAAAGAAACGGTGCAAACTAGGAGCCACGAACCTCATCAACAGCTCAAGATGCGAGGCTAGCCGAACAAGGAAAACTTCAAGCAAAAGGGAAGGACCATCACGAGTCATCTACCCTTCGTCATTTGGTGTCATCATGCTCCAATGACAAAGGTAACATCCTAAGGTAAATGGTCATTATTTAAAGAATTTTCCTTGATTCTGGTAGTCACATAAACTAGAAATAAACATGTTTGAGTTACAACTTACTTGATCCAACTTGATTAACTCAACATATTTAGTTCTTTAAGCTTGTTCCTAGCACCACTTTCTTGATCTCACAGTCTTAACCAAATAAGCTGAAAAGTGCACATCCTATCTCTAGAAGATGATAGTCATAATCTTGTAAAATTTGATACATTATGTAAAGATAGACAATCTTTCCATGGGTTAAGTAATTCAACCCCTTTTGTCCAAATGTCTTCAAATGTTACATTCATGCTCAATCTTCTGATCTTACCACCCATGTTATAATTGAACAAAGCACATAGCATCAACCTATCATCTTGTCCAATGTGCCTAAGGATAGAGAAGAATAAGTAAAGTTTTGGTTCTGTTGGTGTTTTCCCACCAACAGAGCGCATGCACTTGATCTCTACCTTGTCTTTATGAGTAGGACACACTTCAAGCAAAGTGTGGAGGAGTTCGTTGATTCCCCAAATTTTTCCACCTAAAATTCCTAAACCTGTCAAACCAAAATCAAACTAAAAACCAAGACGGGTTTCGCAGAAAGAGTTGGCATCACCATTAGAGGCACCACCACAAGAATCCTTGTCTTCAAAGTAAACCAAGCTCCTTGATTAGTGAACTTCACAAGGAGAAGTCCAGTTCAAAGGACTTACAACACCAAACCCTCACCGAAAGAGCTAGCTCGGGGGAGAAGCACTCTCGTGTATCCAGGTAAGTATTCTTTCCCTTTTTGTTTTAGTTTTAGTTTCTTTTAGTTAGTTAAAAAATGCTGAATGAAAAATAAAATAAAAATTTATCTTTGCATTAGTCATTTATAGTAATAATGTGTGATCTAGTAAAATTGAAAACAAAATAAAAAGGTGTGTCTAGTTTGCTTTAATTTGTTTTTAAGAGCTGAATAAAATAAAGAGGACTCAGAATAGTCTCTTAAATGAAAATGATGAATAGTTACTCTTTTGTAATTCCTTTCAAGTACCTAGTTTTTTGTAACACCCCAGGTGTTTTGCCTTCCACATTTGCACTTGCATTTCATGAGCATGAGCATCATTCATCCATTCATAAGCTTGTGTTGCCTGAAACATGTTTTGAAACATTGCAATGTATTGTTATATTTCATCTGTGTTGTTTCCATTATGAAATGAAAAGTATGCAACACTTAAGTGCAACATGTACCACTCACGTTGTTGACATATGGTTAGTTAATACTATGCAACAAGATCTTGAAACATGTGAAACATGACTATGAAACAATTGTAACATTTCATGTGTTTTTCATTGTTTCAGTACATACCATGCTTGATTCTTGTGTGACCAATGTATGGTGTGGCTAAAAATTCTTTTAAGTAACTTAGTTACACCTAGAATGTCATTTGGAACATTGTTCATGTTGATCATTTTGACTAATTAGGTTCCCAAGTCATGGTTTGACCAATTTTGACCCCTAAACCCTTTTGTTTGACTATTTAAAAAGTGTAGCTTAGGTTGTTTGCATGTCTGAGCAACCTAAAACAAAGTTGTAGCAAATTTTATAAGGAACAAACTTTGTTTAGAAGCCAAGTCATGAAAATGTGCACAACATGTTCAAAAAGGACCCACAAGTCAGAATTGAAAGCTGATTCAACACTTGAAAATATTTCTAAGTCCTAAATGCAATTTTAGTTTGATTGGGCCAACTTTGGCTTGATATAACTCGTGATCCGTTTAGAATTAGCTGTTGATTTCTAAATCAAAGTTGTAGCCCTACTATAGCTCTACAACTTCCATGTACATTTCTCCCACTGATTCGCCACGAATTGAGACATCAAATGCTGTCAAGTTTCACTGTCAGTCGTCGAAGGAACTCTGAATGTCAGCTACAGTGTCTGTCCGTTTTTAGAAAACGAATGCCGCGTGGCGCCACCCGTCGCCGGCCGGCTGACCGCACTGCCACGCGCCGCGGGCGTCCTGGCACGGCCGGCCACGATGTGAACACCCCACGCGCCTGCCCGACCAGCTCGTCAGCCCATTTTTCATTTTCTTCGCCTTCACCCGCGTGCAGCAACAGAGCAGCTGCTCTGCCATTGCTGCCGTGGAGCTTCGCCGTCGCCTAGCTTGTTAACCGCCGCAAAAATGCGAACTCCGTCTTCACCACAGCTCCGCCGTGTCCTCCTCTACCTCCTCCACCTATTAGCCGTGCTGATTGGGTCTCGGTAAGGGCGCATTTGCCATTTCCACCACCGCCGCTATGACGGGGTCCTCGTCGGAGTTGAGGCCGCCGTGGCCGGGGTAGCTAGGAATCTTCCCGTCCCCTTTTTCTTTGCTTGTGTAGCACGGTAGTGACCTCCTGAAGCTCGAACCTAGCTCGGTTGAGGCAGCCGTGGCTTGACGTCGCCGGCAACCCACGCCGGAGCTCTACCGTGCCGCCATCACCGGTGATGAGCCCCTCTGCTAGGTCTTAGGTCTCGCCGGTAGCACCAATGGAATCACCTCATCACGGAGATCACGCCAGTGTCCTCGGTTTCGCCGGAGGAGCCGCCGTCAGCGGGCTTCGCCGTTGCCGCGCCGTCGCGTGCGCCTCCCCTGTTCTGTATCACTGACAAGCCGGTCCGGCTAACACCCGGGTCCCACGCGTCAGTGACTATTTGAGTCATAAGCTAGTTCAAATTCCAGTTTTGAATGCTGTTTTGAGAATTTTGTATCTCCAAATGTGTAGATCCAAATGATGTGATTCAAATTTTGTTAGACTTACAGTGAGGTCTAGTAATTAAGAAAAATATGTCTTGAGCACATGATGTAGAAATTTTGGATGAATTAAACAGGAACTTGAAAAGTGTTTTTGAATGCATGCAAATTTGTTTAAATCATATCTTGAGTTTCTACGATCCAAAAATTATGAAATTTTGTGGGTAAGCTAGTCTTGCTTAGTAGAAGCTCTGGTTAAAATTTGAGAGTCATTGCATGTGTAGTTTTTGAGTTATATATTTTCCTTTTATTATTGATGGATACTTGTATGAATTTTTGTAAATTATCTAGGAATCATATGACCATGAAACTTGGTGGGTAGTATCTTAGTACCATAAGGATGCTAGGAAAAATATGAAATCTATTGCTTGACACTTTTCACTAAGGTTTCCTAATTATGCCATTTTAAGCCATTATGCCTTATCATTTTTGTGTAGGTTGTTATACTTACTCAATTGGTGTGAAATTTTTATGGTAGTCTACTTAGGGCATGTAGTGTCTACTGTAATGTTTGTAGATTTAATGGTGTAGCTTTCATATATGTTTTCTATTTCCTCTAATTAATTAAATAAATTAAGAAAGGTATTAAAAGAAATGTTTTGGGGATGAACACCCTACTTTATGGTGTTCATGTGATATGAGTGATGTGTGAGTAGAGTTAGTTTTATCCAATTATGTGTTTACATCATAAGTTATTAATTATTTCGTTTGCATTATGTCCCTCTAGACAGATCTGGGGACTTTAGAAAGTTCCCCATGATATTTTAATTTTCTGTGAATGTGATGAATACAAGAGTTGTAGATAATTTATGTATCTAGCTCCTGTCAAAATTTTAGGGCATTTGGCCTAGTAGTTTAGAAACTACAGCTGTTTAAAGTTAGGTTCCTGTTTTGCTTACTCTCTGTCTTGTGAGGACAGAGTTCTGTTGATCAAAGAATTCGACTTAGTAAAGTGTTGAATCATGCTTTGAGGTCTAAAAATGAATTGTAGACAATTTCATAATATTTCCAGATTGTCTTGTTGCATGTCATTTGGATTTATAAATCTCCAGTTATGGCTAGTTTACTGTACCGCTACATAGTCTTCATTTTGCTGAAATACAAATGCTTGAGTGTATGCTTGATGCAATGTTCCCGTTGATTGTTAGGGGTTAGCCTAACTTGAGAATATGCTTAGGAGCAGGTGCTAGGTCATTAACTGAAGATGAGCAATTATACATTAGGTTGTATAAACTTGGTAAGTGAAAGTGATTTGAATAGGGCTTAAGGTGGAATATGCAAACTACAGCGAACATGTGCATTCCCCGAGCATCCCGGACATTCGTTCATGTGCATCCATGATATTTATCTTGCGCATTCATGCAATAGGTGTGCCGGAGGGAGTGACGTTGCTGGAGTTCGAGGGAGCCAACCAGGAGGAGGAGGCCGAGGTGCAGGAAGCCAACAAAGCAGCCACCGTGGAGGAGTTGCCCGAGTGCCCTGACCACCAGCCTTCCTCGTTCCTAAAAGGCAAGCCCCGGAGCATATTAAGCCTCCCATGTTTTTACGAATACATTGAGTATCTTTTATTGTTAATGATGCATTAAGTATAGGAATTGGTTGGAACCAATTGCTGCATTATATATCCTTCCTTGTCCAGATATCGCACTGGAATCCTATTTAAGTTCAGGATGGGTTAAATGCTTAGCCATGCTTAGTGCGGTAGAAGTCAGGTGATTTCCTATCACCTGCGAACTTTAGGATGAGGTGGATCACGGTTGGCTATATTTGCTATCATGGAAAAGAACCATGTGAATAATGAATTAAGATCGAGCGGGGTCTTGTGTAGGTTTGAACATAGTGACTCCGTCTGAGTCATTTAAGGACCGATACGCTGTACGTCCTCATGTCATGTTGAACGTAGCCTAACACTTAGCTGGCCGGATAAGTCGTTCCAACCACGAAGCCTAGTAGCTCAGTTCAGGCCGAGGACACGAGCAGGGGTCCGCAATCTGGATGGAAGTAAGGATGTGCAGAGAACCATTGGCATAAGCCCAAGGGCGGGTTAAGTCACCGAGCACTCATGGCAGAGTGGTTCTTTGATTTTGCAGCATTGTTCGGACCCACGACTCCTGAATCGTACCAAAGGTGACTTGTTTGTGACCCTGACGGGGGAAGCAGGGTTTGTGTTTAGGAATACCCCTCTAGCTAGATAGGAATCGATTCGAATCGCCATCTCTCCTGGATAGTGAGAACTTGACTGAGCAGCGGCAACGTAGATTCAATTAATTTAACGATATGGTTAAATGGATGATGATGATAAGGTTGCCACAATGAATACATGATATGGTTATTAATGTTTGCACCCTAATAAAATGATTGCTTAGTATAGGTGCTAATATAGATGACAGGTTAATGGATAAAAGTCACTGCTAGTTCAGGTTAAGAGTTGATCTTATTACTTATGCTTTTCCACAAAAAGAAAGTGTCAGCCAGATTCACTACATTAAGCTATGCATAATCCTTGGTGTCATTTGTTTGGTTTTCGATGGGTAAGTCTAGCTAAGTATATTCCCGTACTCAGGGTTTATTCCCTCTTGTTGCAGATGACCTCCTATATCAGGGATTCTGTAAGTATTGTCTCCACCCGCGGGTGATGAAGACTAGATCATGGGCATGATCTTTGTTCTCTTATCTGAATGCTTTTGTGGGTTGTGATCAGCAAACCAGTATGTGTATTTGAACTCGGGTGTGTAAGTTAAACTATTTGCTTTCGCATGTTTTACAAGACTTGTTTTGTAATAACGATGACTCTGTGATGATGTAATCTATTTGCGAACGTCTGTGAAATGTTGTAACGTATGATATGTTATGTTGAATTACTGTGATCTTGGTTGTATGCAAGTTGGTTTGGAATCCTTCGAGATTTCGGTTGACTACCGGGTTTATATGGGCTCAAGTTCGAGAATTTGATCGTTTCGGCGATTGTTTTTGTACTTGTGCTCTTATAAATTGGTCGGTTCTGTGACAGCTGGCATCAGAGCTAGATTCAACATTAAACATGTCTTACGGCTATTTAAAACAAAAGCTTTTGTTGTAAAAATGGTTTTCCAACTTATAGTTATATATAAGTGTTTAAAAATCTAAATTTTTATGGTATACTGGTGATCACATCCTTTATAGCCCACTTAAGGACTTCTAGGTGGCTTAGATATAATTACTAACTTGGGGGAATTGATTGTTTCTATTTCATCATCCATGCGGCGTGATATTGCATGGATGCCATTCGTTTGAATGGTAATGTATGGATCAATTGCCTCTACGCTAAGGTAAGTGTGAGTTGCGAGAGCATGACCATCCAACCGGCGGTCTAGGGGAGAGCTAGTTGTGGTTACTGGAGTATTTACATGTTGCATACATGTATATATGAAGGTACTTAATTGTGGGTACATTTGTCGAGTAGTTTGGATACCGAAGTATATATATCGGGGGATGTATATATGGAGAGTATCTTAGTTACTACTTGTGATTATTAGCATTATGTCTTGTTGGGTTGGGCTGCAATGAAGTTTTCTGCAGGTACGCTAACAATGCACCGTGTAGATTGACTAGTTACCACTAATTGAGAGAACGTATGTATGCCACCGTATATTCCGCTAAAGCTTAAATTTACATAGGTTTGTGAGGGCGTACGGAACGTGCATGCATCATATTCACTCATATCATTCATATTGCATTACTCCCTCCCTTATAATTGTTCATCCCAAGTGTAAAGTGCAATCTCTCAGCAAAATAATCCTCTCACATGAATTACATCCCTTTTTGATACAAATGGCTGCGCCCGTGTTTCCTACTGGTAGCAGCACCTTTTTGGACCAGTTCGATACTCCCACCTTGCTCTGGAGGGTGCTCAGTTCAGTTGGGTATCTGGAGGCACCTAGCTACACGTGGAGGCAAGCGATACCATTGGGAGATGTACCATGGTACGTCGTGACCTTTATCGTGCCACAAAACTCCACAAGACCGTTGTGGCATGGGTGGAGCATTGAGACTGATGGACGTAGTCCATGGGAAGCCGCTCAGGTTGCTACCCTTGATGTGCTGATGGATATAGCATAGAGCTTCGGGGATGAGTTAGTGGGTGGACCTTCTTCATCCATTCCCCGAGTGTCTCCTACTAAGGCTGAGTGGACTCAGGATGTTGGTCAGGCCTTGGTTCGAGACCATGGTGAACGTGTGTAGAGCGACAACGCTGGAATGAGTGCTATGATGGTAGTCTTGAAGCTTTGTCGAGTTAGGCAAAACACCCTCTCTAGTGCGCTAGACGAAGCTGGCAAGGCAATGGCAGCTCAGCACAAGTTCAGGTTGTGTGCCCGCAAGTATCGCCATAGGGCGGATGCATGTGGGAGAGCTCAGCAAGAAGTTGAGGAGATTCACGATATTGCAAATTATCATCTGCAACAGTGGGGTGAAACAGCACGCGAGAGAGACGAGCTTCATAACCAGCTGATGAACCTCACTATTAAGAGAGATGAGGCTGCACAAGAATTAGATTGTGTGACCCATCACCGGGATGCAGCTTTGGAGTTAGCAGAAGAAAGACGTCGGAGTTGGATTTTGGCTAACCACAACGCCTTTCAAAGGGAGCAAGCACTACAAGAACAGCTTGAAGAGCTTTAGGTTGAGCACCATTAGCTGCACAACCGTCTATTTTCTATTCCTCGCCCCATACCAAGGTATCCAAATGTGGGTGGACCTCAAGTGATTGAGGTTGATGAGGATGAAGAGGTCATGTAGATGGATGACAATGCAGCTGAGCCTGCAAATGATGAAGAAGAGGAAGACCCAGAAGAAGTCCAAGGTGTCTCCGATGTGGACAGCGATCACTTCGATGAGTAGTTAGTTAGCAAGTCTCACTAGTTAAGCTTTTGCAGTCATTGATGTAATGAACTTAAGTACGAAGACTGATGTTGGATGTACCCTGTTAAATTCGAACTCGGCATGTAATGTACTTTAATTTGCTCCCTTCGGGATGCGTATCGTAATGGTTAAGTTTAAAACTTGTCATGTTGGAATGCACTGCGTATGGCGCTAGTAATCTACTTGATGATGTGGTGATTGGAGAATGAATTATTGCCTCTGTTTATTGTATGAAGTTTTCATTCTCATCAGTAAATTCAGTTTGGCACGATTATATTGTTCCTCTCCAATGTGCTGACATCATCAATAATTACTGGTTGTGCATTGTGCAGATGCCTCGTACTCGTTCCACCGGTGCGGGTGATGATGATGATCTTCCACCACCACCACCCACACCAACAGAATTAATAGCAATGCTTGTGGAAGGACAGCGCACTATGGGCGAGGCCCTCCATACGATTGCAAATCGTGATGGCCATGGTCCACGCCAAGGACCGGAACCAAATCAATACAGTGATTTCAAGGATTTCCTTGACACGAAACCCCCGATCTTCAAGGAGGTTGAGGAGCCTCTACAAGCTGATGAGTGGCTGAATACTCTCGAGCAGAAGTTCCATCTGCTCCGCTTGACTGAGGTGCTAAAGACTGAGTACGCATCTCACCAACTGCATGGGCCAGCTGGCATTTGGTGGAGTCATCATCGGTCTACTATGCCCGCTAATGCCCAAATCACTTGGGATCAGTTCAAGTCTGCTTTCAGGGGAAATTACATTCCTCCTGGTCTTATGGTGATCAAACATACAGAGTTCATGAAGCTGGCCCAGGGGAACAAGAGCTTGAATGAATACCTACATGCTTTCAACAACCTTGCAAAGTATGCTACCAAGTTTGTGGACACCGATGCCAAGAAGATTGCTAGCTTCAAGCGGGGACTTAGCCCCAAATTGATGAAGACCATGGGAAATTGCAAGTGTGCTCATTTTAATGAGTTTGTGAGTGATGCCTTATCGTAAGAGAACAACAATGCTGTGTATGCTGCTTCGAAAAGTCGTAAGCGGGCCTATGAGGCGGGCGCCTCACAATCCAAGGCTCCAGTCACACCAAGGGCTCCATTCCATCCTCCAGCGTCAGCCACCAAGTTTCGCCCACCACTGAAGAAGAATCCCCGCCAAGACTGGGTTTCGCAAGGCATTTACAGTTGCTCTTCCCAAGGGCACTACCAGTCAAGGCAGTTCCAGTGTGCCACCAAGCAACATGCCGTGCTGGAATTGCAACAAACTAGGCCACTGGTCGAGGAAGTGTCCTTACCCTAAGAAGAATAATTACCAAGGTGGCCGTCAGGGGCAAGTGAATCACACTAATATTACTGAGATTCCTTTAGGAGAGGTAGTGACTGCTGGTAAGTTCCTGATTGATCAACACCCCGCAGTTGTACTATTTGATTCAGGTGCTTCACATTCCTTTATTAGTCTAGCATTTGCATCCAAGTTTATGCAGAAAACATATACGGTTGAGGGTGAGGGTTATTGTATTAGGGCTACCAATGGTATTATCCCAACCAAGCTGGTAGTTGGGGACGTATAATTTGAGATAGAGGGGCGAAGTTATCAGGTTGATCTGGTAGTTTTACCGGGACTAGGTATCGATGTGATATTGGGAATGAATTGGATGAGCCGTCATGGAGTGCTTATTGATACATCGACTAGGGTAGTCATGCTCAGAGATCCTGGTAATCAGGAGGGTTTTCTAGTACAGTTACCCCGAGATGTCAATCTTTCTTGCACAACCAATGCGGTGCAAGCCAAGTCTCTAGCAGATATCCCTGTTGTGTGTGACTTTCTGGATGTTTTTCCTGATGATTTGCCTAGATTGCCCCCGGATCGGGAAGTGGAGTTCAAGATAGAGTTGCTTCCTGGCACAACTCCCATCTCTAGAAGGCCATATAGAATGCCTCCCAATGAACTAGCCAAACTTAAGACCTAGTTGAATGAACTTCTAAAGAAAGGTCTTATCCGTCCTAGTTCATCTCCGTGGGGGTGCCCAGCTATCTTTGTGAAAAAGAAGGATCAATCTCTACGCATGTGTGTAGATTATAGACCCTTGAATGCAGTTATAATCAAGAATAAGTACCCTCTGCCATGCATAGATATCTTATTTGATCAGTTGTCTAAAGCAAAAGTCTTTTCCAAGATTGATTTGAGATCTGGGTATCATCAAATCAAAATTCAGCCTGAGGATGTCCCAAAAACTGCATTCTCTACAAGATATGGTCTATATGAGTACCTGGTTATGTCTTTTGGATTGACCAATGCCCCTACACATTTTATGTATCTGATGAATTCAGTGTTTATGCCTGAGTTGGACAAATTTGTGGTGGTATTTATAGATGATATCTTGGTCTATTCTGAGAATGAAGAAGATCATGTTGAACATTTGCGGGTGGTTCTCACTAGATTGCGGGAACACCAGCTGTATGCAAAGTTTAGCAAATGTGAATTTTGGCTTCATGAGGTACCTTTTCTTGGACATGTGTTGTCTGATGGTGGAATTATGGTTGATCCCACCAAGGTGCAAGAAGTGTTGAACTGGAAGGCTCCAATCTTGGTGCATGAGGTCCGGAGTTTTCTAGGGTTGGCTGGCTATTATCGTCGCTTCATCCCGGATTTCTCTAAAATAGCCAAGCCTATGACTCGATTGCTGCAAAAAGACATGAAGTTTGTCTGGACTCCTGAATGTGATGCGGCTTTCCACACCCTGTGAACTCTTCTAATGTCGGCTCTGGTTTTGGCACAACCGGATATTGAGAAACCTTTTGATGTGTTCTGTGATGCATCAGGTATTGGGTTAGGAGGTGTTCTTATGCAAGAGGGTAGAGTCATTGCTTATACCTCTCGCCAACTTCGAAAGCATGAAGTGAATTATCCAATGCATGACTTGGAACTCGCTGCTGTTGTTCATGCTTTGAAGGCCTAGAGACATTACTTACTTGGCAATGTGTGCAACATCTACACTGATCATAAAAGTCTCAAGTACATCTTCACTCAACCAGAGTTGAATATGCGTCAGAGAAGATGGCTCGAGTTGATCAAGGATTATAACCTCCAAGTGCACTATCACCCTAGCAAGGCAAACGTCATCACGGATGCCTTAAGCAGGAAGTCTCATTGCCACTCATTGATTGAGAGTGATGTCCATTTGTCAAAGCTCCTTTATCCTATAGTCCTTCACAACATCACTATTAGTAGTACTCTATAGAGTCGAATTATCGAGCTACAGAAGACAGATGCCGGTGTGTTTCACATCAAGCACAAGATGAAAGAGCAAGAAACCAAACATTTTCGAGTAGATGAGGAAGGCGTGTTATGGTTCAAGGATAGGTTGGTAGTTCCGAAGGATAGAGAGCTTAGAAATCAAATCATATCCGAAGCCCATTCCTCTAAATTATCTATTCATCCTGGTAGTAGCAAAATGTATCATGATTTGAAGCCTTGATTTTGGTGGACCAAAATGAAGAAAGAGATAGCCGCTTATGTGGCTAGGTGTGACACTTGTTGTTGGGTCAAGGCTGTGCACATGAAAGCTGGATTACTTCAGCCACTCTCTATCCCAGGTTGGAAATGGGAGGAGATTAGTATGGATTTTATTGTTGGACTCCCTACCACTCAGAGGAATTTTAACTCCATTTGGGTGATTGTAGACCGACTGACCAAGTCTGCACACTTCATTCCTGTCCGCATAGACTTTCATCCAACCGACTACGCGGAGTTGTACTTTAATCAGATAGTCCACCTTCATGGGATTCCTTGTACTATTGTCTCGGATAGAGGACCACAGTTCACTGCTCGCTTTTGGGAGCACTTACACGGATTGTTAGGAACTAAGCTAATAAGAAGTTCTACCTATCATCCGCAAACCAATGGGCAAACTAAACGAGTGAATCAAATCTTAGAAGATATGTTGAGAGCATGTGTCATCTCGGTGAAGGGCTCATGGGAAAAATGGTTGCCCCTAGCTGAATTCTCATACAATAATAGTTATCAAGAGAGCATCAAGATGGCACCGTTTGAAGCTTTGTATGGTCGGAAGTGTAGAACCCGTTGAACTGGGTAGAAGCTGGGGAAAGGAGATATTATGGAATTGATTTTGTTCAAGAAGCTGAAGAACAAGTCCGTACTATCCAAACCCACATGGCCGTAGCTCAAGCTCGGTAGAAAAGTTATGCTGATCGATGTAGAAAACCTATTGAGTTTGAAGTTGGAAACTTCGTTTATCTAAAATTCTCACCTATGAAGAGTGTCCAACGTTTTGGTGTAAAGCGAAAGCTTGCGCCGAGGTATGTTGGTCTGTTTGAAATCATTGGACAAAGCGGTAAGGTGGCGTACAAGATTCAATTACCTCCTAAGATGAGCGCTATCTTCAATGTCTTTCATGTATCCCAATTGAAGAAATGTCTTCGCGTCCCTGAAGAGAGAGTTCCATTGGGGGATATTGAGTTAAAATCAGATTTGACCTTTGAAGAAAAGCCGGTCCGAGTGATTGACACTCGTGAGCGAGTGACTCGGAGTCAGGTAGTCAAGTTTTACAAAGTCATGTGGAGTAATCAGGGTAGTGAACGCGATGCAACGTGGGAAAGGGAAGATTATTTGAGGGATGGTTACAAGGAATTCTATCAACAATGGTACGCTTTTCAAATCTCAGGACAAGATTTTTATAAGGGGGGAGGGCTGTAACACCCCAGGTGTTTTGACTTCCACATTTGCACTTGCATTTCATGAGCATGAGCATCATTCATCCATTCATAAGCTTGTGTTGCATGAAACATGTTTTGAAACATTGCAATGCATCGTTATATTTCATGTGTGTTGTTTCCATTATGAAATGAAAAGTGTGCAACACTTAAGTGCAACATGTGCCACCCACTTTGGTGACATATGGTTAGTTAATACTATGCAACAAGATCTTGAAACATGTGAAACATGACTATGAAACAATTGTAACATTTCATGTGTTTTTCATTGTTTCAGTACATACCATGCTTGATTCTTGTGTGACCAATGTATGGTGTGGCTAAAAATTCTTTTAAGTAACTTAGTTACACCTAGAATGTCATTTGGAACATTGTTCATGTTGATCATTTTGACTAATTAGGTTCCCAAGTCATGGTTTGACCAATTTTGACCCCTAAACCCTTTTGTTTGACTATTTAAAAAGTGTAGCTTAGGATGTTTGCATGTCTAAGCAACCTAAAACAAAGTTGTAGCAAATTTTATAAGGAACAAACTTTGTTTAGAAGCCAAGTCATGAAAATGTGCACAACATGTTCAAAAAGGACCCACAAGTCAGAATTGAAAGCTGATTCAACACTTGAAAATATTTCTAAGTCCTAAATGCAATTTCAGTTTGATTGGGCCAACTTTGGCTTGATATAACTCGTGATCCGTTGAGAATTAGCTATTGATTTCTAAATCAAAGTTGTAGCCCTACTATAGCTCTACAACTTTCATGTACATTTCTCCCACTGATTCGCCACGAATTGAGAGATCAAACGCTGTCAAGTTTCACTGTCAGTCGTCGAAGGAACTCTGAATGGCAGCTACAGTGTCTGTCCATTTTTAGAAAACGAACGCCACGTGGCGCCACCCGTCGCCGGCCGGCTGACCGCGCTGCCATGCACCGCGGGTGTCCTAGCACGGCCGGCCACGACGTGAACACCCCCACGCGCCTGCCCGACCAGCTCGTCAGCCTGTTTTTCATTTTCTTCGCCTTCACCCGCGTGCAGCAACAGAGCAGCCGCTCCGCCATTGCTGCCGTGGAGCTTCGCCGTCGCCTAGCTTGCTAACCGCCACAAAAACACGAACTCCGTCTTCACCACAGCTCCACCATGTCCTCCTCTACCTCCTCCACCTATTAGCTACGCCGATTGGGTCTCGGTAAGGGCGCATTTGCCATTTCCACCACCGCCACCATGACGGGGTCCTCGCCGGAGTTGAGGCCGCCGTGGCCGGGGTAGCTAGGAATCCTCCCATCCCCTTTTCTTTGCTTGTGTAGCATGGTAGTGACCTCCTGAAGCTCGAACCAAGCTCGGTTGAGGCAGCCATGGCTTGACGCCGCCGGCAGCCCGCGTCGGAGCTCTGCCGTATCGCCATCACCGGCGACGAGCCCCTCCGCTAGGTCTTAGGTCTCGCCGGTAGCACCAATGGAATCACCTCATCACGGAGATCACGCCGGTGTCCTCGGTTTCGCCGGAGGAGCCACCGTCAGCGGGCTTCGCTGTTGCCGCGCCGTCGCGTGCGCCTCCCCTGTTCAGTGTCACTGACAAGCCGGTCCGGCTGACACCCGGGTCCCACGCGTCAGTGACTATTTGAGTTATAAGCTAGTTCAAATTCCAGTTTTGAATGTTGTTTTGAGAATTTTGTATCTCCAAATGTGTAGATCCAAATGATGTGATTCAAATTTTGTTAGACTCACAGTAAGGTCTAGTAATTAAGAAAAATATGTCTTGAGCACATGATGTAGAAATTTTGGATGAATTAAACAGGAACTTGAAAAGTGTTTTTGAATGCATGCAAACTTGTTTAAATTATATCTTGAGTTTCTGTGATCCAAAAATTATGAAATTTTGTGGGTAAGCTAGTCTTGCTTAGTAGAATCTCTGGTTAAAATTTGAGAGTCATTGCATGTGTAGTTTTTGAGTTATATATTTTCCTTTTATTATTGATGGATACTTGTATGAATTTTTGTAAATTATCTAGGAATCATATGACCATGAAACTTGGTGGGTAGTATCTTAGTACCTTAAGGATGCTAGGAAAAATATGAAATCTATTGCTTGACACTTTTCACTAAGGTTTCCTAATTATGCCATTTTAAGCCATTATGCCTTATCATTTTTGTGTAGGTTGTTATACTTACTCAATTGGTGTGAAATTTTTATGGTAGTCTACTTAGGGCATGTAGTGTCTACTGTAATTTTTGTAGATTTAATGGTGTAGCTTTCATATATGTTTTCTATTACCTCAAATTAATTAAATAAATTAAGAGTTCTGTTGATCAAAGAATTCGACTTGGTAAAGTGTTGAATCATGCTTTGAGGTCTAAAAATGAATTGTATACAATTTCATAATCTTTCCAGATTGTCTTGTTTCATGTCATTTGGATTTATAAATCTCCAGTTATGGCTAGTTTACTGTACCGCTACATAGTCTTCATTTTGCTGAAATACAAATGCTTGAGTGTATGCTTGATGCAATGTTCCCGTTGATTGTTAGGGGTTAGCCTAACTTGAGAATATGCTTAGGTGCAGGTGCTAGGTCATTAACTAAAGATGAGCAATTATACATTAGGTTGTATAAACTTGGTAAGTGAAAGTGATTTGCATAGGGCTTAAGTTGGAATATGCAAACTACAGCGAACATGTGCATTCCCCGAGCATCCTGGACATTCGTTCATGTGTATCCATGATATTTATCTTGCGCATTCATGCAATAGGTGTGCCGGAGGGAGTGACGTTGCTGGAGTTTGAGGGAGCCAACCAGGAGGAGGAGCCCGAGGTGCAGGAAGCCGACGAAGCAGCCGCCGCGGAGGAGTTGCCTGAGTGCCCCGACCACCAGCCTTCCTCGTTCCTGAAAGGCAAGCCCCAGAGCATATTAAGCCTCCCATGTTTTTACAAATACATTGAGTATCTTTTATTGTTAATGATGCATTAAGTATAGGAATTGGTTGGAACCAATTGCTGCATTATATATCCTTCCTTGTCCAGATATCGCACTTGAATCCTATTTAAGTTCAGGACGGGTTAAATGCTTAGCGATGCTTAGTGCGGTAGAAGTCAGGTGATTTCCTATCACCTATGAGCTTTAGGATGAGGTGGATCACGGTTGGCTATATTTGCTATCATGGAAAAGAACCATGTGAATAATGAATTAAGAACGAGCGGGGTCTTGTGTAGGTTTGAACATAGTGACTCCATCTGAGTCATTTAAGGACCGATACGCTGTACATCCTCATGTCATGTTGAACGCAGCCTAACACTTAGCTGGCCGAATAAGTCATTCCGACCACGAAGCCTAGTAGCTCGGTTTAGGCTGGGGACGCGAGCAGGGGTCCGCAATCTGGATGGAAGTAAGGATGTGCAGGGAACCATTGGTGTAAGCCCAAGGGCGGGTTAAGTCACCGAGCACTCATGACAGAGTGGTTCTCTGATTTTGTGGCACTGTTTGGACCCGCGACTCCTGAATCGTACCAAAGGTGACTTGTTTGCGACCCTGACGGGGGAAGCAGGGTTTGTGTTTAGGAATACCCCTCCAGCTAGATAGGAATCGATTCGAATCGCCGTCTCTCCCGGATAGTGAGAACTTGACTGAGCAGCAGCAACGTAGATTCAATTAATTTAACGATATGGTTAAATGGATGATGATGATAAGGTTGCCACAATGAATATCTGATATGGTTATTAATGTTTGCACCCTAATAAAATGATTGCTTAGTATAGGTGCTAATATAGATGACAGGTTAATGGCTAAAAGTCACTGCTAGTTCAGGTTAAGTGTTGATCTTATTACTTATGCTTTTCTACAAAAAGAAAGTGTCAGCCAGATTCACTACATTAAGCTATGCATAATCCTTGGTGTCATTTGTTTGGTTTTCGACGGGTAAGTCTAGCTGAGTACATTCCCATACTTAGGGTTTATTCCCTCTTGTTGTAGATGACCTCCTATATCAGGGATTCTATAAGTATTGTCTCCACCCGGCAGGTGATGAAGACTAGATCATGGGCATGATCTCTGTTCTCTTATCTGAATGCTTTTGCGGGTTGTGATCAGCAAACCAGTATGTGTATTTGAACTCAGGTGTGTAAGTTAAACTATTTGCTTCCGCATGTTTTACAAGACTTGTTTTGTAATAACGATGACTCTGTGATGATGTAATCTATTTGCGAACGTCTGTGAAATGTTGTAACGTATGATATGTTATGTTGAATTACTGTGATCTTGGTTGTATGCAAGTTGGTTTGAAATCCTTCGAGATTTTGGTTGACTACCGGGTTTATATGGGTTCAAGTTCGAGAATTTGATCGTTTCGGCGATTGTTTTTGTACTTGTGCTCTTATAAATTGGTCGGTTCTGTGACTTTTTTAGCCTTGAATTCTCCTGAGTTTTGGTTGAAATTGTTTTGATATAAGGATTTAGTCTAAACTTGAAATTCGTGGGTAGCATATGCTTGATCTAAGTCTAAGTAATTGACCGATATGATATCAGAAGGCCTGATCTGCTGTTTATCTTGTTCCAGGTGATACTAAAGTTCTAGAGATTTATCTTTTGGGAAAACAAAAAAATGCTACATGATGAGCTCCTGTATGACAAAGCTTGAATTCCTACTAGGGCCAAATATGTTATTTAGGTTAGAAAAACTTCCACTCATTTGCTTTGCATTGAGTTTTGTCAAGATTTGTTGACCCTTATGAGAGGTTCATCATGCTCTTAAAATCAAAATCACATACACACTACCCACATATGCACTACTCCTACACTAGGGGTAGGCACAAAAGCATGCCATTCCATTTAGATCCACCCAAAAATGTTTTGCTGCTACACTGGGAGTAAACACTAAAAGCATACTTGATAGGTTTTTCATCCACCAAATAAATGCTCCAAGTTCTTGTTGCTATCTCTCAAAAGTTTTGTTGCCGAAAAGAAGCTTGGGCTATGCAAAAGTTATTCATAAAAAGAAGAAGAAGAAGAAGAGAAAAAATGGACAAGTGTCTGAGATATATAAAACAATGGGTACTTAGATGCCCGCCTGAAAAAAGAGAAAAAAAGATGAATAAGATAGCCCCTGTTCTCTAGCAATGTTTCCAAGTCTCAAAAGAGAGATAAGTTTTCAAGGAGCAGAGTAGAATTAGGTTAGCCACCATATATATCCACCATATAATCCACTCACATGCACATCTTGATTTGATTGTATGACTCAGCTCTCTTTGGATGCATTGTTTGACTTTACATAAACAAGTATGCTCTAGCTTTCTCCCTACCTATTAACTCCACATAAGCCTTAGTGGTAGGAAAAGAAAAAGGCATAACATCTTTATTGCCTTGGTGAGGATCCACAAATACTACATATATTGAGAGACTTGAGAGTGTCACATAATACAATCTCTGAGTTTTATTTTGAAAACTTATAAAAACTCTAGAATAATGGTCGAACAAAGAACTTGAGACATAGTGCTCGACTTGATCTTTCTGTCTTTCAATTGCTCAAGACCCAAGTGAAGGCAAAGAAGCCCCATGGTTCAAGGTAATATGGGTAAGTTTGAAAGTCAGATCAATTTATTCTAATCCGGAGGATAATTTTTGATTGAATGCATGTGTACTTTTGAGGCACGAAAGCGTTGTAGCAACTCCTGATCTATTGCTGAGTTTAGCTTTGCTCATGAACGAGCAAAGGTTAAGCTTGGGAGAATTGTTGACGGTCGTTAAGATCAATTATAAACCATCAATATATCCTACATATATACTTAATTCCATTACCAAATATAGGTATAGGGGTTTAAACTAATGAATTCCATAAGCTTTGGTGAATATGTGAATGCAGGAGGATTTATCTAGAAAACAACTCCCGAGACCACTGTCATACACTCTAAATAGGCAAACTAACATCAACAAGTGATTCTACCCACGAAACCTATGAAAGTTGACTCAAGACGGAGCCCAAGACCCACCACCAGTGGGGAGGCCCACCTGGCCTTATGGTGGGCTATTTGGTCCAAGGGGGAGGCTGGTTCTATCCACTTTGGAGCCTGTTCACCCTCCACCGCCTCGTACACCTTCCTAAGATCTGAACCCTTGATTTTAAGGTGGCTTTAGGTTAGTTTATCTAACGGTGATCGAGGGAGTTGATGTGGATCAATGATGTGGCAATGCCTTGCCCCCTAATCCATCTCCCCTATATATAGCAGCCCCTACTGCCTCCCTAAGAGCATCCTAAAACCCTAATTCATATTCTCCTCATTAGGATCAGAGCCAGCTATCAAGAGAAGATTAGTCCTCTATAGGATCTAGTCCTGTAAATAGAAATAGCAAGATAGAGAGTGAGGGAAGAGTTTGGAGGAGGTGTCGGCCTGTTGGGGCTCTCTATACGGCTTGTATCTTGGCAGAACCAAGTTCTACTTGAGCTTGCTTCTGAGATTTCTCTGGTAATCAACTTCTAATTCAAGTAAGCATCTTGTTTATATTGTTCATCAGGATCATGACTCTTTTGAGTGCTTTATTCTGTTCCTAGGGGGAGTAAAGTATTAATCATAAGTGTAAGCGTGGTGCTTAGACTTGGGTTAATCATGGATGAACCCTGCATTCTGTACTAGTGGTAGATCGTGAGGTAGCATTAGAACACAAGTGTGACACTCTTGTTGAGTCCTCTGTAGTCCGCCTCCCATTTGTAATCCAAGTAGGACCTGGCTACGAAGGAAAGCTTCCCCTGCCGGTGTCTTTTCCTTAGTAATGTCCTTGTTGAATAGTAGAAGACATAGCTTACCGAAGTTAGAACTAGAGAACCTTAGTTATCCTCTCTACGCTCCTATTTATCCTTAGCCTTGTTGCTACCCTAGTTAAGTTAGATTGTAGTTAATCTCACATGTTTCCTTGTGGATACAATACTTGGAATACTTCTAGGTGAAAGCTACAGCGGCATCCATGCACTTGCGGATTTATCTGTGTGTGTTAATAAAGACCAACAACTCCCAACTTCTATGTCACAACTCCCTCCTAGCCTCTCCATAGAAGCTAGAGAAGCACCATTTCTTCACTACTCTCACCACATCAAGAACCACCACATCGATATGAAGTTTGTCATAGCTCTAAAGGTTGACACTAACCTCCTCTCTCCATAGCAGAGCTAGTCCTCCACCCCTTCCTTGGCTTCCAATGCCCACTCCATTTGCAATACCAAGAGAGCACTACAAACCATCCACATTGTCAGAGAAGAAATGAGTCTCGCATAGAAACACCACTATGGGACGATGTAGCTCACAAAGGCTATGAACTTCTTGAATTACCTCAGGCTGCCCTAAGCCCCAACAGTTCATACTCATGAGTTTCATTGTGCTTGGTGGGGGCTATCGCTCATAGCTGGCACTAATCTTGTAGTTTGGGTGTTACCCCGCTTTTGTTTCTTTAATGTCTCAATCATGCTCCCTCCACTATTATCTATGCTAGCATCCAACTAGTTTACTCGAGAGTGCACCAAACCAGCCAACACAATAGCACTTGAAACCTTCAACGAGACATTCAGATTAGGGGTCAGTGTGGCTGGATTAGGCACCTTTGACTTCCTCTTCCTGGGTTATCGGGTTTCCTTGATCTGAATATCGAGTTATCGGCTCACCCCCGAGCATCCCTTCTCCTTTAGAGTTTATGCTACTCCGCTCTGTTGCTTAAGGGGTGACTAGACCTCCTGATCATCTGTCTCTACATGCTCAGGTGAGTGTCATGAGCTGTCGTCACCCATCGAGGACTGAGTGTCACCCAATTTACTATGCTATGTCTTGGGTGGTCTAGAAGCCGATGATGAACCACTGCCAAAATACTCTGTTGTTGCCCCCCCCCCCCAAAGACTAGACATGCCTCCTCTCCTCCGACGATCGGAGTTGGACATCATAAGGAAACTTCCCAAGCTCATTTTGGTCAACCGGGTGCTGGCACTCAAGCTCTGAATGTCCAATGACACCACACGTAAAATAGTAATATAGGAGCTTTTCATATTGAGCCTAGAACCAATGTGGATTCTCCACCTTGCTCATCCAAAGAAGCACCCCTCGCCATATTGGTTTGTTGATTTCTATGGCCACACGAGCACACAAGAATGCCCCGCTGGCCTTTTGAAAGCCCTAGTTTGGTTTTGGCTAATTGATGAAACCTATTGGAGTAATCCTTGTATCTAAGTGTGTGACTAGATACGATGGTCCAATGCCAAGTGATGGAGCAAGATGAAGTCCATGGTGATGTTGTTGGTGGACATGTGATGATGATGATCAAGCTCCAAACATGGTAAATAAGAAAGAGAAAAACAAAATAGGCTCAAGGCAAAGGTATATTTGATAGGGCCATTTTGTTTTGACACTCAAGACACCAAGTGGGTGTGAGTGGGTTTAGTATCGATAGCCATACTATGAAGAAGGGTGAAATTCATATGTGAAATGCAGTTATCAAAGTGTCACTAGATATTCTAACTCATTGCATATGCATTTAGATTCTAGTCAGTGTGTGGGGGTATTAACCCCTATACCCTTATGGCTAGGCTTGGGCCGGCCTGGACCAGGGGGTCTAGCCCACTAGAAGACGATGCGTGGCCCGGCCAATCTGTTCGGGAGTCCCACACAAGGAATCAAGGCAGATTTGGAGATCAAGCAAGATCCTGGTCGGTTAGAATAGGAATCCTTATCCGGCTACCTATGGCAATTGTAACTGGTTAGGATTAGTTTCCAGATCTATAACCCTGCCCCCAGACTATATAAGGCGGGCAGGGGACCCCTCTAAAAACATCTCTCATTGACATACAGCAATACAATCAGACGTAGGATGTAGGTATTACACCTTCATGGCGGCCGAACCTAGATAAAACCTCATGTCTGTCTTGCGTCACCATCTTGTTTGTAGCTTGCGCATCTGTCTGCCGATAATCTACTACCTTGGGCATACCCCTAGGTAGACTGCCGACCATATTTCATCGACAGTGGCACGCCAGGTAGGGGGTGTGCGTACTGCTCTCCAGACGAACAAGATGGTCAACATCCCCGGTTCCATGGCTGTGCCGAACGGCCTCACGTTCACCATCGGCCAGATCACCTGGACCACTAGCTCCGACAACTACATCGCCATGACCACAGAGGAGGTGCGAATTCAATCTGCATCGACCACTGCTTCATTTGCATCGGCTACGGCTCCGACCATGGTGGATCTGGCTCCAGCCATGACAACATCGTCTTCAGCCATGCGACAACCCGTCGTTCACTTCCTCGCTACAAAGGGAGGCAGATCGACAACACCGACCTGTTCGACTCCATCGATCGGGTCGGCACCAAACTTGCTGAAACCCTAGCTCTGGTAAGTTCGATTCAAAGTCAACCTAATGAGCATGTAACCACTACCCACAACAGATCTACCTGACCAGCTTAGGCCAGTCATCCTACATGACTCGGTATGGATCTCGTGGTCACATCTACTCCTAAAGGGCGCTCCGTTCATCACTGGCCAGCCCCCGCGATGGGTCTTCGGCTCTCTGAGTATGAACCCTCGATGGAGAACTACCAAGCCTAGCCCTACGGCCTATGCAACTTCATCAACATGGTCTGGATTGAGGATTATCAAGAAGGATTGGTCCACATAGTTCAAGAGGGTGGCTCAAGCTCCTCGTCCGGCATCGCATCTAATGGCTCTGTCCACACCGAGCTCCAGCATCATGACAGTGAAGGCATTGAATATGATCTAGATATCCCAGACCACGCCCTAGGGTTCCCACAATTCCCATCCTTCCCACCAAGGTGAGGAGACTTGATCAATGTTGTCAGTAATGATGAACCACCGGCAGTTGGCGAAATAGAACAAGAAAGGCTAGCGTGCGAAGCATGCAATATTGACTGGTTTAATCATCGACAAATCGAAGCTAAGGCAGAAGAGGAGGCACGATGCATAAGGGTCCAGCCATGCGACCTTAACAATGCCTTTGACAGGGTGGGGGACAAGCAGGTCTTCAGGACCCCAAGCGCCAACGTAGCTATTGCTATGGCGACAATGCAACGACTACCCAATACCCCAGAAACCCAGGTAGTTCGTGATGATATACAAGCTTACCTGATGGCTGCTATCGCCTAGACCATAGAGATTATAAATCAAGCCTGGGCTCCATCTGTCTCAGTCAAATCAAGCCACAACCGCCAGTACTCAAGTCACTCACAGCCACCCAACCAACGTGGCTCGTGCAACAACGACCCATCAGACAACCGTCAAGGCAGAAACGGTGGCCATGATGGTGGTTGGGACGACAACCGCCGTGACTACTAGGACAACAACCACTGAGACAACCACAATAATTGCCATGATAACCGCGATCGCAGGGTTAACCAGGGTGGCAACCGAGATTGCCGTGATAACGATCTCCGCCATTACCTCGGAGAACACGATCTGTGCGATCGCATTAACCAAAGAGCCAACGATCGTGCATCCCATGAAAGCTATCACCGTATGGAATATGATACTACCCATGGCCCTCCAGGTTTGAAGCAGTTTACTCTACACCTTCGCCAAGTCATATGGCCCAAGAACTTTAAGCTCAAAAAACTTCAGAAGTACGACGGTAAGGAGAACCCTGAATTATGGGTCATGCTCTACGAAACTGTGTGCAGATCAGCCATGGCTGACGAGCATGTCATGTCTAATTACTTCCTAGTCACCATCGACCATGCAGGCCACCAATGGCTAGTCAGCTTGCTGGCGAACTACTTTGATTCTCGGCAAGAGCTCAAGCAAGCATTCATTGACAACTTCATTGCTACTTGCGAGCAACCCGGCAACAAATATGATCTGCAGCGGATTCAAGATCGCAAAGATGAGCCACTGCGCGAGTACGTCCGGCGCTTCTCGGAGATGCGCATCAAGGTCCCATCAATCTCCGACAACGAGGCAATCGAGGCTTTCATCATTGGTCTCTGCTTCCACGATGCCCTAAAGGACAAGCTCCTCTACAAGAGACCTGAATCAGTCACAGCGCTCCTGGCCACTTCTAAAAAATATGCGGACGCCGATGATGCAAAAAAGATAATCATTGAAGAAGCGGCAAGGGTTCCACGCTCCGACCACCCCCCATACCGCGACGACTACCACGGCAACCGTGGTCAGAACGACAATTTTGATCGCCGCAACCAGCGCAACGATTCGCGCGAGCACCGCGACCAGCGTAATCAGCGGCGTAATCGCCATGACGATTACAGGGGCAGGCATGCTCGGGAAGACAACGGTGAGGTCAACACCGTTAAAAAAGGCAGCGGATGTCGCAACTATGAAGAAGACTATGCCAAAGAATTGAAAGGACCCTGCCAGCTCCATCCCAAGTCAAACCATACCATGGAGAATTGTCGTGTCCTCAAATCTATCTACACGCGCCAACAGGCTCCGGATACATCCGACAAGCCTAACGACGCAGGGGAGTAGCATAACGAGGACAATGATGATGAAGATGCAGATCCCTGTCACAAGTACATCAAGCCAACCGATCGCGTCCACACCATCATTAGAGGCAAAGTGTCCATCGAGACCAAACGAGAACGCAAGCTCCTCGCCCGCACTTGCTTGAACGTGGCCAACGCTGACAACCTCATCGCCGATCCGCGGCTCCCTCCTTGGTCTCACCGCGAGATCTCCTTCAGTAGAAAGGACCAATGGGCCGCAATACCTGAGCCAGGACATTTTCCTCTGATTCTTGATCCTTGTATCAACAAGGCTCAGTTCGACAGAGTGCTGATTGACGGCGGTAGTTCCATCGATATACTGTTCAAGAATAGTTTGCCAGCCCTGAAGATAACCCAGGCTGATCTCAAGCCATACAAGGCACAGTTCTGGGGTGTTCTCCCCGGACAGAGCTCCACACCTCTCAGGCAGATCACGCTACCTATGCTATTTGGTACCCCAGACCACTTCCACACTGACTACGTCAACTTCATGGTCACTGACTTTGATAGCACCTACCATGCTATCCTTGGTCGACCAACGCTCACCAAATTCATGGCCATACCTCAATACAGGTATTTGGTGCTCAAGATGCCTACCAAGAAAGGGGTTTTAACTCTCAGGGGCAACGTATACGCAGCTTATACCTGTGAGGACGATAGCTTCAAAATAGCAGAGGCTCATGACCTCTCTATTCGCATGGCCGAGACCACGCTCGACGCCAAGAAGACGCCAGCCGACCACCTGGAGATCCTAGAGCTCGAGGCCCCATGCAAGAACATCAAGTCCAAAGAGCACAAAGCGATCCAGCTAGTCGACGGTGATCCCAGCAAAATGGCCCTTATTGGGGCCAACCTAGATCCCAAATAGGAAGATGTGCTCGTCAGGTTCTTGAGGAGCAATGTGAGTGTGTTCGCATGGAAACCCACTGACATGCCCGGTGTACCTCGGAACTTGATCGAGCACTCCTTAAATGTCGACGGCAAGGCCAAACCTATCAAGCAGAAGCGACGATGGTTCGCTCATGACAAAAAGGAGGCTATTAGGGTAGAAGTTACATGGCTTTTGGTAGCTGGATTTATCAAAGAAGTGTATCATCCGGAGTGGTTAGCCAACCCGGTTCTTGTACGCAAAAAGAATAATGAATGGAGAATGTGCGTTGATTACACTAATCTCAACAAACACTGCCCTAAAGACCCCTTCGGCTTACCTCGCATAGACAAGGTCATAGATTCAACTGCCAGTTGCGAGTTGCTTTCCTTTCTCGATTGCTACTCTGGTTATCACCAGATCACTCTCAAAGAGGACGACCAGATCAAGACATCCTTCATCACACCCTTCGGCGCTTACTGCTACATGACCATGTCATTTGGGCTCAAGAACGCCGGGGCTACCTACCAACGCGCCATATATGCCTGCCTCAAAGATGAGATAAAAGATGACCTCGTCGAGGCTTATGTTGATGATGTAGTTGTTAAAACCAAGGAAGCATACACCCTTGTTGACAACCTTGAACGTACCTTTGCAGCTCTTAACATATTCCAATGGAAATTAAACCCAAAGAAGTGTATCTTTAGTGTTCCATCTGGTATATTGCTTGGCAACATCATCAGTCACGACGGCATACGCCCTAACCCAGAGAAGGTAAAAGTTGTCTTGGACATGAAGCCGCCCAAAAAGGTGAAGGATGTTCAGAAGCTTACCGGATGCATGGCTACCCTAAGTCATTTCATATCAAGATTAGGCGAAAAAGGACTACCATTTTTCAAGCTGCTCAAAGCATCCGAGAAGTTTGAGTGGTTAGAGGAAGCGGACGCTGCCTTTACACAGCTGAAACAATTCCTTACATCACCTCCAGTCCTCACTGCTCCTAGAGAAGACGAAACCCTCCTGCTTTACATTGTGGCAACTAATCGAGTGGTCTCCACTGCCATGGTGGTCGAGCGCAACAAGCCTGGCCACGTCTACAAGGTACAGCAACCAATATATTTCGTCAGTGAGGTGCTCAATGAATCCAAAACCAGGTACCCACAGATTCAGAAATAGATCTACGCCATATTAATCACATCCCGAAAGTTGAAACGCTACTTCAACGAATATCGCGTGGTGGTCATGACTAAGTACCCTCTGGGAGACATCATTCGCAACAAGGATGCAAATGGGCGCATCATCAAATGGGCAATGGAGCTATGTCCTTTCTCCTTGGAATTTGCAAGCTGTACTACGATCAAGTCTCAGGCACTTGTCGATTTCATCGTCGAGTGGACAGACTTAAGCACACCTGCCTCTCAGGGGCCCAATGAGTATTGGAAGATGTACTTCGATGGCTCTCTCAACATCGACGGCGTAGGAGTAGGAGTCCTTTTCGTGTCACCATCCAAGGAGCAGCTCCGATACGTCCTCAGGATTTATTTCCCAGCGTCTAATAACACCGCCGAGTACGAAGCATGCCTACATGGTCTGTGCATTGTGGTCGAGCTTGGTGTCAAACGTCTCTATGTCTACGGAGACTTGGCTGTGGTCATCAACCAACTCAATAAGGACTGGGATACGACCAGCGAAAAGATGGATGCATACTACAAATCGATCAGAAAGCTAGAAGGCAAGTTCTATGGCATCGAGTACACACATGTGGTCTGGGACAAAAATCAAGCAGCAGATGCGCTGTCAAAGTTAGGATCATCCCAAGCCAAAGTCCCACATGGCGTATTTGTTCAAGACCTGCTCACGCCTTCCATCGAAGAAGAAGATCCCACAATCGACAAGCCTCCAGACCAGCCAATGGTGGCTATGGTTCCGACGTCAAACACCACCGAACCACCTATGACCACTAAGGAGCCTGACTGGAGAGTACCTTTCATCAAGTACCTGACAGATGGTAGCGGTTACACCGATCGGACAGAAAATGAACGCCTGATGCATCACAGTAAGCAGTATCTTCTCGTCGATGGCAAATTGTGGCGTAAGAACGCGAAGGAGGAAATCTTGATCAAGTGTATAACCCAGGAGGATGGTGAACATCTCCTAGACCAAATCCACTCTGGCTCCTATGGCAACCACGCGGCCTCGAGAATGCTGGTTGGCAAGGCTTTCCGAGCAGGGTTCTATTGGTCGTCAGCCGTAGCCAATGCAGAGAAGCGAGTCCGCCATTGTGAAGGTTGTCAGTTCTTCACCAAGAGAATCCACGTACCAGCACATGAGATTCAGACAATACTAGCCTCTTAGCCCTTCACATGCTGGGGACTGGATATGATCGGGCCTTTCAAACCGGCCCCTGGGAAATTTACATGCATCTTTGTGCTGATCGACAAGTTCTCCAAGTGGATAGAGTACATGCCCCTGGTCAAGGCATCTTCAGAAAAGGCTATTGCGTTCATCGACCAGGTCATCCACCACTTCAGCATACCCAACAGCATCATCACTGATCTGGGTACCCAGTTCACCGGGAACGCTTTTTGGGACTTCTGCGATGAAAGGAGCATAGTAGTAAAATACGTCTCGGTGGCGCACCCTAGAGCTAATGGATAGGTCAAGCGGGCAAATAGTATGATCTTGGATGCACTTAAGAAGAGGATGTATAGAGAAAATGACAAAGCTCCGGCAGATGGCTCAAAGAGTTACCAGCCGTGGTCTTGGGCCTCAGAACCCAGCCCAGCCACAATACCGGCGTATCACCATACTTTATGGTTTATGGCACTGAGGCAGTGCTCCCAGCAGATATAGCCTTCAGATCAGCACGGGTAGAGAACTTTGATGAAGACAAGGCCAATGAAGTACGGGAGCTAGAAGTGAATAGTGCAGAAGAGAAGCGGCTCGATTCTTGCGTACGTAAAGCCAAATACCTTGCTATTTTGCGCAGGTACTACAACAAGAACATCAAGGAGTAGTTCTTCATGGTTGGGGACCTGGTCCTGAAGTGGAAGATGAATCAGGCTAGCGTCCACAAACTCGCAACCCCATGGGAAGGGCCCTTCATGATCAAGGAGGTTACACGACCAACATCTTATAGGTTAGCTCACCTGGACGGTACAGACGTACCCAATTCATGGCACATTGATAAGCTTAGGTGTTTCTATGTTTAACTAATGAGATATGTACCCCTCTTGTACTTTTGATTTAATTCAATAAAACTATTATGATTTCTCTGACCACCCTAATGTGTCACTTTGAAGTCTATTGTTATTCTAACTCAACCAGTTAAAACCGACCACCATTCCTTCTCTAGTTTTCGGAGCAGGCCCTGTCTCCGGTTCCTCCAAACGCGTGCATAGGATCTGCTCTCTACGCTACGGGTGATCGGCAGGTCCTCTCTGGTTTGACTTGTGTGTGTCTATGTGTGCATAAGCTACGCACCTCACACTCCGACCACAAGACAAACCAGGGCCATACAAACCTTTTAGGATGACATGTCGACTAAACTGGTACAACTAAACAGAACGCTAACACGTTCTCACTTAGTTACACCAACACGATATCCAAGCTTACATACGTTTTCCACAAAACAAACAAGCTTATGCTGATATACAGTTACGTTATTACAAGCTTACCTGAAAAGGTCCAAGTTTACAATAACACAACTACATCTTCTTCCACAGCTATAGCCTATACTATTGGCTAGTCGGGGCACGCGGCCCCTGCTGCTCGCTGGGCCTGACATCGTGCAAGGGTCTCGAAGACTCTAGCATTGATCGAGCTAAAGAAGATGGCCCTGCCAACACTTGGCTGGTCGAGACCGCAGGCTTCGCCGGTTGGCTTAAAAATGACGACGCTTTCAGCTGACTTGTTGATGGCGTTCCCTATACAGGTGGTGTTGCGCCTCCACATAGGTTAATGTCGCTAATTATTTTCATCGACAAGTCCAGCTGGGTCATCCGTAGCTCCTCAACCTTGTCTGGATCTACCTCCGTCGGGTATCCAGCCTCCAGGCGCTTGAGATCGATGAAGGGGTAGTGAGCACGTACCATGCTTAGCACATGTGTGCCAGTGTACTCATCCGCCTCCTTCATGAACTCCTGGAACCATCCCCATGCCTTTCAGCATCTCTTGATCAATCCTAGCTGTGGTGTCCCTGGCACGTCCTCTGCTAGCGCCGGATCGATGAGGTTAAGGACCGGCAAAATGCCCGTTGCCACATCCTGGCACCGGTTTTTCCAGGTGTCATGATCCTTGGTGATCTCTTAGCACTGCGCCTTCTAGCCATCACAGTCTTTTATTATGGCCTCTAGATGCTTCTTTGCATTGATTTTTATAACTGCAAACCGTACATGCTGTTAAGACGCTATATTATGCCAAACTACGGCATGCAACAAAAATGGGCAAAGGGGTTTGGAAAACTTACTTTTCAGCTCCTCTGTCATCTTGGTCGTGTGGTTCCGGAGCTGCGACTGGTCTTGCGCTAGTTTTCTGTTGTCCTCTTTCAGGCAATCACACTCCATGACCGCATGACTGTTCTCCTCTCAGAGACGGACCACTTCGGCTTCTAAGCCTGCACTACAGCTGTTACTACCAACAACACAACAGCACTTGTCAGTATTTGTTGTGATAAAGTGGTTACTTACTTGTTCTTTCCCGCTCTTTATTACTGAGCTGGACGACCAGATTCTGGTTCTAGGACTCTTTCACCGTCTTTTCATGGTTGGCGGCTTCAAGTCGCTGGCGCAAGCGTTCCACCTCCGCCGTCAGCTCCTTGTTGCTTGCAGCGATCCCCTCGATCTGGTCAAAGCATTTCTTGTGGTACCTTGCAGTCTTCATTAAGTCCTATGTGCAGATAACTAAGTAAGACAGCTGCGACTAGACAGCGAGATCAGGGGGTGAAGCGAAGCTTACCTGCACTTCCGTCACCAGCCGTTTCACCGCCCGCTCAACCTTCTTGGTTTCTTTGACCTCCAGGATTTCCTCATGGACAACCCATTGGTCGTTCCACTAATGCGACACATACACATGTTGTCGCTTGTCCTGCGGATGGCCCAGGACTTCCTTCACTTCGTCCTCTTCGGGCTCTTCTTCGGGTCTCGATGCTGGTCCGGCGTCAGCAGCTTCTGCGATCACCAAAGCCTTCCCACGGGCTTCAGCAACGGTGAATGTGGGCTGTGCTCTCACCTCCGGTTGTTGCTCCTCGGTCTGCTCCATCACCCTCGATGCTGAAATGTTGCCCTCAGCAGGTCTAGCACTCGGAGCACTCATGCCCGGCTTAGTTGGTCCCTCGACCACCTGCTTGGGGACTATTGTCTGACTGCTCCCTTACTGAGGCCCCGATGGATCTTCTGCTATGGCTTCCTCGGTGGCTGGCTGATGGGTAGTCTGCTCTGAACTTATTGGTGGAGCCACGAAACTTCCGGCTAGCAGGTCCAGACTTTCTATGGACGCCGAACTAGTACATCCGAGAAAAGTTCAGAAGGCAACAATATACAATGCAAATTGCTAACTTATAATAAGATTACAAATAGTTACATGTTAGAAGCGCGGAATGATGTGGCGAATGCGCGTCTCTTCGGCCGCACTTGCTCCACGTGCTGTGCGGTTGACTCCTGGTCTCCCTCTACATCCAGCACTATCGCTGGGCCTTGGTGCTCGACACCTCCGCCACTTGTCCTTCGCACTGCAGTGGTCGGCGGTGTGCTCGGTCGGGTTGTCGCTCCCGTCGCTGGTCGCGTAACTTGCCTAGGTACTCCCGAGGTCGACCTGGCTACACCCTTCACCGCCGTCAGCAATGTGGGTCCGATAGGCATGGAGGAGATACCCTGCTCCATCGACTCCAATTGTTTCCTCCTCTTTCGAGGGACAAGTCGAAAGGTGTCTGCATCCTCTCCCTCTTCTGCGTCATCATCCGACTAGGAAAAAATCGCTTGTCGACGCTTGCTGGTAGCTTTCTCCTTCGGGCCCTCCTCGGGCTCATTGATACTTAGCGCCCCCCGGTGAGCAGGGTGGTTGCTGATCTCTTCTTCGGCTATTTGGGGGCAGCCAGCCGCTTACCAGCGGCTAGGGCCGCTGCCTCCTCTCTAGCTCCGAGCACCGCCCAATTGATGTCCTCGTTTTCGATCTCGACGCTGGTCTGGGTGGTGGGACCAGCTCCTTGTGGCCACTCCACTCTAGGGGGTGGCGACACAAACACTATCGCTATATCCTGATCATTAACCTGGGTAACAAAAATGGGTGAACACAGTAAGTTTCCACTTATCCTACCACAATATAAAAATACGGGTATAGGGCAAGACAGTTACCTTTGGGGGAGGTCGGGCAAGCTTGAAAGCGTGCTCAATGTCGTTCAATCTGACATAATTTGGATCAGCTAAGTTAAATAGCTCTCTAATTCTGGCTTTGACTTCGATTTTATCAAGCGCCTCCTGCCCCATCCTCATCGGGTCTGCGCTACCTTGATATTCAAAGCCAGGATGTACTCTCCTCTGGCAAGGCTGGATCCATCGGCTGATGAAGTTCCCGACCACGCTCGGACCATCCAGTTTTTTCCATGGGATCATTCCAAACATTTCTGGAATTTGTTTTAGGTGCTCAGGCTTCTCTGACCAACTTGTCCTCTTCTCCGGAATGTACCCCACGTCGCACAATGTAATCGTGTTTGGCTCTTCGCGGATGTAGAACCATTTCTTGTACCAGTCATCTAGCGACGTGTTCCATGGGCAGTGCAGGTACTGGGCTTTCATGCCATCACGGAGGTTGAGGTACACACCCCCGGCTATCTTTGAACCACCACTTCCTTTCTTTCGTAGACAGAAAAGATGGCGAAAAAGATCAAAATGGGGCTGGAAGCCACCATATGCTTCGCAAAGATGAATGAAAGTGGCGACAAGGAGGATCGAGTTGGGATGTAGATTGCAAATCCCAATCTCATAGTAAAGACAGAGCCCCTGAAGAAAAGGATGAACAGGAACCCCAAATCCCTGCTTAAAGAAGTCTTCGAACACCACGATCTCACCTGGTTGTGGATCGGGGTACCCCTCGCACTCCGGCGCACACCATCCTATGAGCTCCTTGTTGTGGAGTACCCCCATGGTGACGAGGTCTTCAATGGTCTGCTCATTGCTTCTCGATTTCCACCACTCATTTGCCATGACTCCTGCTTTCTTCCACGCATCGCTTTTTGCCATGACTCTAGCCTTGCTGATGAACGAGGAAATGGTGGAGGATTGATTGGTGGTAATTTCGGAGGTATTAGGGTTGGCGAGAGGAAGAAGATGGCTACAAATGCGAATGGCAATGGGGTTCAGTAAAAAGTAACTTACCTATCTTATACTGTATTTAACCCAAGAGTTATGCCATTTTGTCTGCCCGAGATTCTTGGGAGATGTGCGCACGCGCCGCAGACAGTTGTTTTCACAGCCTCGAGATCTATGCCAATATATGCGCCTCTTCGTTGCCAGTGTGGGAGGGCCCACGCTGACGCACCTACTTACAGGTGCCACACAACTGTTTGCTTGAAAAGACAAAAAGGCAGTATGACGGGCTATACCCGTCTACTTCTTTGACCAGACGTGTTAGATTGGATTTGATAGAGCAAGTAAATAAATAAATACAAAAATAATAGTACAAGTGGCATATGGTTTTTCACCACACTTCTCATGCTCGGGACTGTCCAGACCACCATTGTGCTTGGGGACTATCATCCACCGTCGTGCTCGGGGACTGTCCAGACCACCATTGTGCTCGAGGACTGTCCAGACCACCATCGTGCTCGGGGACTGTTCCGACCACACTCATGCTCAGGGACTACCCCGACCACTCTCCTAACAATTCTCAGAGACCGCTCTCCTCGGCTACATGTGATTTGTACTCACATACAATTGAGAGGCATTTATTTAGACCTTGCTACAAGGCTGGTACCTCGCCTTCTAGCAAGCTTGGGGACTACATCGGTACGATGCACCTGCCGGTGCATCTCGTATTGCTTGTATGAGGATTGGATTCTCAACTTCAGTGGGAATTCTTTTTAGACCCTGGCACCATGTGCCTACGTCACCTACTACCAGGCTCAGGGACTAAGTGGGCACACTTCACCTTGCGGTGAATGTGCTTATTTTATTGACCCCTACGCTCTGACCGTTGGCCATAATTAGTATTGTACAAGGGTCACTTATATTTCTTTTCAGAAATACAAGTGGGCACACTTCATCAGGAAAGAAATCTTTTTCTTTTTTCTTAGAGCACCATGCATTCTTCGGACAACCGGAGTCTTCGGCTATAATTGTGGTCTACCGCTTTCTGTTCTGACTAGAATACTGGCACATTTGCTTGGTCAATGTTTCAACCAGCTGGAGATGACATGAAGACGGATCGCATTAGCCGAAGGAGATCGAACGACGTGTTGCAGCATAATACATGGTGCTCGGGGACTAGCTGTGGGGGTATTAACCCCTATACCCTTATGGCTAGGCTTGGGCCGGCCTAGACCAGGGGGTCTAGCCCACTAGAAGATGACACGCGGCCCGGCCAATCTATTCGGAGTCCCGCGCAAGGAATCAAGGTAGATTTGGAGATCAAGCAAGATCCTAGTCGGTTAGAATAGAAATCCTTATCCGGCTACCTATGGCAATTGTAACTGGTTAGGATTAGTTTCTAGATCTATAACCCTGCCCCGGACTATATAAGGCAGGCAGGGGACCCCTCTAAAAAACATCTCTCATTGACATACAGCAATACAATCAGACGTAGGACGTAGGTATTACGCCTTCACGGCGGCCGAACCTGGATAAAACCTCATGTCTATCTTGTGTCACCATCTTGTTTGTAGCTTGCGCATCTATCTACCAATAATCTACTACCTTGGGCATACCCCTAGGTAGACTGCTGACCATATTTCGTCGATAGAGTGCTAACACCCTTGGAAATACTTTACAAAAATGCTAACACACGTGCACAATGGTGATGCACTTGGTGGTTAGCACTTGGGAGCAAGGGTGGAGAATTAAAGTTAGAGTTGAAAAGGAGAAGTTTCTAGCAGACCCTAGTCTCAGTTTGATAGGACCTGATGGTGATGAGTTTGGTCACCCCAGCAGAGAAGGCATGGCCCTGAGTCCTTGATCGGACTCTGGTGAAAGGGCATGATCAAATGTGCTAGGAACACTGTTCCCACATTCGGTCAGTGCGACGTGGCGCGTAGGAACTAAGTAGGAGAAGATCAGACACTAGGCGAGTTCGGTCGCCCTTGACTGAACATGTCAAGTCATGAAAAAGCCACTCTAGAACCTCTTTGTTCTAGATCGGACTTCGCCTAGGGCTGAGTCTGGTCATCTAAGTAGCGCGACCAATCATGGATGGCTGAGTATGTGGGCGCGCATGAACAGACATAGTGCCAGTGCGTCCGATCGGCTTTGGATGCATCCGGTCATCACTTATCCATTGGCGTGGGGCAGTTGACCGTTGGGGTCATGTGGCCAAGGTTAAATGTGGGGGACATGTGGTGCGCATTCAATGACTAGACGCTAGCACCGGTGGGTCCGATTCTAGCAGTGAGTCCGGTCATTATGCAGAGTGCCCAGTGAAGGGGTACAACGGCTCTATTTTGATGGGGCCTCTATAAATACATGTGGACCAGCTTGGTCTCACCCTCTTGGACATTTCTACTGAGGATACAACCTTATGAGCCTAGCCAATCCTCTCTCACTCATCTTGCTTGATTGATTCATCATTTGGTGAGATTGGAGAGGATCTATGTGCATTTCTTGAGTGATTGCATCTAGAGGCACTTGGTGATTATGTTTCGCTATGGATTTCTCTTGTTACTCTTGGTGTTTGCCGACATCTAAACGGCTTGGAGCAGCGAGGATCATTGAGCAGAGGGTGGTGTTTGTCTTCGGATCTAATCGGTGGATTTGTGAGGGGTTCTTGTGCCTTCCCCGTGGGAGATCATGAAAGGTAACTCTAGTGGATTACACATAGCTTGTGGATCCCTATCTTGTGTTGGTTGTGTGGCACTCGGCTATGGGTTAGGCATGTGATGCCTATTAGCGCGTGAACCTCTAAGTGGGTGAATCGCTACAATGGGGACTAGCTTGTCAGTAAGCAAGTGAACCTTAGAGAAAAAATCATTGTGTCATCTTGTCTCCGTAGATTTCATTGGTATTCATTGTGATTGATCTCTTGCCATCTCAGTATATCCATCTCTAGCACTTGTACTTACTTTGTCATATTCATGTGTAGTGTTAGTTGTAGCTAGTGAGTAGTGTAGCTTAATTAGTTGTAGTTAGCTTGCTAGTTTGCTCACTAGGTGTAGAGTAGCGACTCAACCTTTGTGTGATATACATAGAGATCATAGCAACTAGAGTTGTGGATAGGTGGCTTGCAACACTTGTCGTGCTAGCGCAAAACTCGCTTTATGCCTTTTAGTTATCCAACCATTTGTCTTAGTGTTGTTGTAGAAATTTTTATAGGCTATTCACCTCCTCTAGCCATTTAGGACGTTTCACCTTTCTGTCTGAGTCCACATCCATTTTCACCAATCGGCCGAGCAGACTCATAAGCCAAAAGCCCCTCGTATGATTCATACATCCAAGCTATAGATTTAGGATATGCACCCATATCGCCATTCGATCAAAAACAATCTTGGATGCGCTGAGTTTCTCATCGTAATTCTGCAGGATCATTGAATATCTACCCACCATCCATGGCGTGCCAGCCAATGCCCGTTCCATATCAACATAGCTCCTGAACTCTGCCATGAATAGGTTGTCTGCCTTCTCCCTGATCGCCCAAAGTTTGAGGCTGACCAAGTTACCCCACGTCGGCTTCATCACCGAGCACATGGTGTTTACGTGGACTGGTGATGGGGAAAGCACCTTGCCCATGATCACCTATTCCACTATTAGCGACTCCTCTTCCTCTTCATCATCGATGAAGTCTACGATGACCTCTTCGTCCTCTGTCAGATTAAGCCACCGCAAGAGCTCCATCACATTAAGGTCTGGGGTGTCCACCCCGACGCCCTTGTTGCTACCTCCTACCACCACCATGCATCCGAATCAGAGGGCAAAATGAAGTGGACTGCACGTACACAAGGCACAACCACAATCAAATCCCGATCTAGGGTTCCTAAGTGGCGATAGTCCATAGGGGAAGTCTATGGTCAACGACGCCGAAGCGGCTAACCATCAATATGCGGAGTTCGGCACCAATAGCAGGTTCATGGCGAGGCATGGGCGCCAGGACTAGGGTGGTCGTCGGTGTTTGTAGATCCCAATCACCGATGGCGGTGATCTAGATCGAGGTCGGGGGCGGCCTGTTCGCCTTCGTGGTCACCAGGACGTGGTCTCTACTAATTCGCCCACCGCATATATGTTAAGCTATGGTGCTCCCTTACTATGCACAATGGTTTCCACTATTCTTGTAGTACCTTCTATTTAGTCGCAAAGGCAAGCTTGCTGCATCTAGCTTTTTAATAGCTTCGTGTTGATGATACATACACCAAGAATGCTACATGAGAAGCCTGCACCAGATAGGGATCTCGTCTACTTGAAAGACAAGGAATAACAATATATACTTAGAAACCAACTCTGTCCAATAGATTTTCTTGTAACAATATAGGAAACTCATGTGTAAACCGATCGGGACTATATCTATAACCCAACTCCCTAGACTATATAAGAAGGAGTGAGGAGCCCCCGATCGGTATCCCAAGACATCTCCTTAGATCCAGCTACATTGCAAAGGCAACTAGTCGTTATCAGCAGCCCCTTGTAATTCAAGCATACTATTGATATTTCTTAACGCATATAGAAATAATCCACAAGCGCATGGAATTACTGTTGTAGCATTTCACCCAAAAGTATTCAGGTTATCGTATTTCCATGAGGGACAAATGTGTAAAAGTCTCTTAGCTAGTCCACCTAAGATAACAAGAAGAAAGATAGCTCAGGTAGTGAGGTTTTCTAAGGATAGAGATCCTAAGTCAAGATAGCTTTACCACTATAGACTTGCTTCGGGCATTGGCTTATACTTGGTCTACCAAATACCTTCGGCTTCTATCTCTACGCTGAACCCGAACGTGGGGGATTACAAGGGACGGACAGGGCTGTCACCCCTGCCGCCTACCCCTCAACCGTGGGGAACGAGTCAAACAAAGGTAGCCTCTAGCCTAGATACCACGTCTACACTATCGACTACTACTCTAGCATCGATCAGGGTTATCCATCTTTATCAGGGCTCTTTACTAGAATATTCGTCACAAGGACAAACAATGAACCCACAAGTAAATAATTAACAAGACTAACTTAAAGTAAGAGCTCACCACCGTAGAAGAACACAAACTTTGAACCCCAAGAAGCACAAGGTCCATCGAGGTACAAGTGAAGAGGGTGCCAACATCTCTGGTACTCCTCTTACTCTTTCTCACTCACTCCCTACACTAAAACTAGCTAAAGAGCTAAGATAGGAATTGAGCTCTTCTTCTTCTTGTCACATTGTGTATCTTGTGTATGATGTCTTCCTTCATGAATGTTGAATGAGGAGGGGGAGGCCTCCTTTTATAGGTGGAGAGGAAGGGACGTTTCATGGAATATGCTTTGATCTCCTCATTAATGCACCAAACTGACCTCAAAACCGCCATCTAGGTGCGTTGAACCTGGCCGGTACCCTGACAACCGACGTTGGCAAGGCGGTGAGAGGTAGCCCACCAAAGATGGGCCTAAGACGCGTCCGTAGGGGTGCGGGCGCACCAGGGGTGCGGCCGTACCCTGGAGGTGCCGTCTCAGCCCAATTTTCGTTGTGTAGGCTTCTGGGACTGCATGGGCCACTCCTGCAAAGTTTGGCCCTATTTGGAGCACGTTTGCTTTGTGGTTTGGGCCTTTTTCTCCACGTGATAGGGCCCTAATTTGCCTGGTAAGTGAGCCTTCTCCCCCTGGGCTCATGTCGGGTGATATTACGCTTTGTCCTATTGCGTATTTGGGCATGTTTTCCTTGTTATTCTAACATGTCCTCCTATAAGTGGTAAAACACCAAAACTTGTGAAAATCGTTAGTTCTAAAGCCCTATGTCTATGTTTGGTGTCTATTTGGATGGATTTTATATAACTGTTGGCGGTTAAAAGTCTGAGTTAAGGACGGCCAATTCATACCAGATAAGTGATCTACTCCTAACTGGACGTAGGGTACCACATATATCTGAACTAGTCTAAATTTGTGTCCCGTATGCTACCCTTCTGATTCTCTATGTGTGATACGCTGATCTCGATTGCCGGAGCAGAAGCCTCCGACAGTTCCTATGCAGCCATCGCAAAGACACTTGCATTTTATCATCCATTCTTAACAGTTGAATATGAAAAAAAATGTAAAAAGACATTTGAATGCTATCCTTACCTAGAAAAGAAACCATTCCACTCTATTCCTCATTATATATACTCTGCTACAAATTTTTAGCACAACACATGGGGTATCATTCCTCCCTCAATTCCAAATTGTAACTGATTTTAGCTTTTCTAGGTATATAACTTTTGCAATGCATCTAGATGTTTGTTATGTCTAGATACATAGTAAAATCTATGAATCTAGAAAAGCCAAAATAACCTACAACTTAGAACAGTGGGAGTAGTTTTTAAACTCCAAAAACCAGCCCTACCTACCATATCGGGCCGAAAGCAGCTCACAGATTCCCACGGGACCATTTTCTTTCAATCTTCTTAACAAAGTACCATATTACTTCCAATTACTATATATCTTATCCCTCATTTACAAATCATAAAGGCTACAATGGCTATACTTAATTGCTAAGGTCATTCTCATAGGGGGTTTCATCTCAGTTTTCAAGACTCCTCCATCTTAGAAACAGTGTAGACAAGTTTTATTCCCCATAAAACTTATTTCATCCTATGAAACTTATATCATATATCTCTTCATCTATACTATGTCATGTCATCTTATTTAATATATAACTATGAAACTCCTATAGAACCCTTACTGAGACTGGCCTAAGGCTTCAATAATGCTATAACTAGAATAGTTTCCATATCATTCAATATCATGTCCCGTATGATATTTTGCTGATGTGGTTAACCATATTAAGAAATGAGAGAGACGAAAACAACAAGAAACTGGATCTCATGTGAGAAACTAGGTCTTTCACAAAAACCAAAGTTTAGAAAACTAGTACATAAAAATCTATTAGAATGAGCATCACTACCAAGACACAAAAAGAGAGTGGGGACGAAGACAACGATCGGAAAAGAGAGGAGAAATATAACTAGAGTCGTTCATTTTATAGCCATAATTATTAGACAGTGTGTACATGGCACTTTTCTGTAACTTCTTCAGTCTCAGAAAATAAATACAAACGAACTGATTATAGATCTGTTGGTTGGGTTCCTTGTGATAGAACCTGTTCGTCCGGGTTCAAGTTCTCGACTTAGCACGGGTGCTCGTATTTTTCTGTATTTATTTCAGGAATTAATGGGGTGCTATGCTTTCAGTGGTAGGCGACGTCCTCGTCGATAGTGAGGCGCATGTGGGGATTTAATGGCGCTATGCTTTCAGTGGTAGGCGACGTCTCCGTCGATAGCGAGGCGCTTGTGGTGACTTCGTGAATTCCAAGATTTGCCGGCTCAGTCATTCGGAGGTGCTTATAGGGGTGAGTGAGCATTGCGTATGTGTGTTCATAGGGGTGAGTGTGTGTGCGTGTTGTGAGCGTCGTACCGTGTAAAATTCTCAAAAAAAAAACTCCGTTCCTTTAATTTAGAGCAACAAAAGGAAACTAAAGCTCCATCTGTCAGTGGTATCAATTCCAAGCGTGCTTAGGATGTTAGAACTAAGTGCATAGGCTTTAATTTTAAAAAGGCTACTCTGCACATACATGTGGAAGATGCTCTAGCCGACGTCACAACATGAACATCGCCGGGGGTTAAAGCCTCCTAGAAAAAGTATACAGGATGTCTCGTGACATGTCGTTAAAAGAAGCTTTCACGTTCGACCAGAGAGTTACAATATATTAATTAGAAAAAAAAAGAGAAAAAGAATATATGTCATGAATTTCGTGATAATCTAATGGCCTAGATTAACCCAAAAATACATTGGTTGAGACGGTTTAAAAAATCGTGATTAATCAGAATATAGAAAAAAACCTACCCCATTATCTTTTATGATGATCACAGTCTAGATTAATCAAAAGAATCCATACCTAATACAACTGTAAGATAATAATAATTAGAACAAAAAGACATATAGTGTTGAATCTTTTGATTATCTAACGGCTTAGATTAAATCAAAGAGACTATGGCTAACATAATTATAAGATTAATAAAAAACAGAAAATAAGAAAAATGAACCGACGCTATGTAATTGTTCATTGGTATAGTTTACATTTAATTATCGGTGAAACCTATCAAATATATCTAAAATTTAAAATAAAGTATATTTTACAACCGCAAACTGAGCGTAGCTCAGCTGATTGGGTTCCTTATGGTGTAACCTACTCACCCGGGTTCAAGTCCCCGACTTGACACGGGTGTTCGCATTTTTCTGAACTTAGGATTTATTCTAGGATTTAACGGCACTATTCCTTCAGTGGTACGCGACGTGTCCGTCGTCAGCGAGGCGCCTATGGTGATTTCGTCAATCTTGAGATTTGCCGTTCCAACTCAGTTCTTCGGAGGAGCTCATAGGGTAGGGTGAGTGTGCGCTCGTGTATATATGAGCGTCTGCGTCTGCAACATGGTCTCGCAAAAAAAGTTTATTTTACAACTGAATGTTTGCAGACTAAGATTTAGGAAATTCAAAATTATGCATCCCTGTTTTGAACGGAATCGTATTTTCCACAATAATCAAATCATCAGTAACTTTTAGTTTGAGATTTCACAAAACAATTAAGTTTTGGCACCGGGTTTTGCCAATGAAATTTTGCTAATTTTTGAAATGTGAATCTGGTGCTACAAAAAGTAGTTCAAGATTGATTTAGCAGTAAAATCTATATGGCCAATACATTAAAATACGATATCAATGCAGGAGGATACTTCCATGCATATGATTGTAGTTTATTCCAATATTTGATGTATGGTATATGAGCTGTTTTTACCATCTCATGACAACTCTTGGATTGCCGAGATTTAAAACGATGGATTTACAAAGTGCTAGGGATAAAAAGAACTTAACAGAAGAGGCAAGGTCAACTTTTCTTGTGTTGATCGAAAATCAAGAGACTCTATACGCAACTAGACAGCTCACTCGTTTGGTTTGTAGGACGAGCTAGGGAATGAACTAGATTACGCGGGTCATGAACAAGATTTTTCTAATGATGCCGGATGATGCCCTACATGTGCAACGACAAGCATCCCAAAACAGTGGGTTCTCAGCCTCCTGCAAGTCAAGAAAAGTAGAAATATTTTTTCCCAGTCACAAAAGAAGAGAAGGATATGATCCGGCTTGTAGGGTACTAGAGTTAAGCCTGTGGATACGCATATATATGGGCCACCATGCGTCGATGCTGCACTGCATTACGTGTAAGATCAAATGTTAATTGTAGGACACGAATTAGCAACAATGGTTCGCCTATATAAATAGCAGCAACTGCAGAGCGATCGAGAGATGCGAGCGAGTAGGCAGGCAACAACTAACCAGCGAGCTAGCTAGACTCTCAATCACCAGACGAAAGAAATTCGGAGATGGCAAACAACGCCATCAACCCAGACGCAAGAGCGCAGATAACAGAAAATAGCGATACCACGGGGACAGGACGACGTAACGACGCGACGACAGGCAGTAGTAACCTTGGTGAGGGCGTCGCCGATGCCATGGACGCGAAGTCCAGCAAGGCGAACGTGGCCGCCGAGAAGGTACTGTCGGTGTCGGCGAACCTGGCGAAGCTGCTGCCGTCGGGCGCGGTGCTGGTGTTGCAGACGCTGTCGGCGTCCTTCACCAACCAGGGCGCCTGTAACGTCGCCAACAAGTGGCTCAGCGCCTCGCTCGTCGCCTTCCTCACCGCCGCCTGCATCTTCCTCACCTTCACCGACTGCATCGTGCACAAGGGCAAGATCTACTACGGCGTGGCGCTCCCGCGGCGCCTCAACGTGTTCGGCCTCACCAAGAGGGAGGAGCGCGAGCTGCTCAAGGCGCTCCGGGGCGAGCTCAAGGAGCGCCGCCTCAAGACGCTCGACTGGGTCCATGCCTTCTTCACCGCCATCGTCTTCATCTCCATAGCCATGGGCGACGTCGGGCTCCAGAAGTGCTTCGTCCCGGATCTGGACAGCGACCACATGAAGAACGTCAAGGAGCTGCTGAGGAATGCGCCGCTGGGGCTGGCGCTCCTGTCCAGCTTCGTCTTCATGATCTTCCCCACCAGAAGACGCGGCGTCGGCTTCGACAACAGCGACCGCGGCGATACCCCTCCATCTGAGGAGGACAAAAAAAAGGCTAACCAGCAGCAGTCAAAGGAAAACGCGTCAACCAACGTTTAGAATCACAGAAATTCCAAGAAAAAATGGGTGAAACTAAAACTTTTTTGTTTGCTTACGTTTTGACTTCCTGCTTCCTGCAACTATTGGTACGGTGTGTTTCATATTTGTTTGTGTGCTTATTTGGGTAAAATTAAAAGGATGTAATGCCTGTTTGTGTGCTTATTTCAGTTTGCTTTTTTGTATTTCCCCAAATAAAGAATAAAGGTTATTCTCCATTCATAAGCAAAGTACATATATAGATTTGACCACAGAACTTGGCTAAACAATTCTTGTCTAAAAAAGGAGGTGATGATCCTCAAATTTCCAGCAGAAACCGACGCGGCTACACAAGATGAAACACCTTTTTTCAGTGGGGTGTTGAACACTGTTGACAACCAAAATTATTAAGAAAAAAGAAATAGACAATCAAGGAATTTCCGGCAGAAAACCGGCTAGGCCCAGTTTCCAAATCAGCCTAAGCCGGTTTTCTAATATGGTCAAAATGCAAATTCAACTCCACAAGTGTGTTCTTCTCGTCGAGACGTGCTTGAAATATCTCTACTATAAGGGACCAATTAAAACTATACTAGGTCTCCAAAAAAACAAAAATTCTCCGCTGAGAGACTACAACCATTGTGCATCAACAAAATTGTACCCAGAATTACCGTATCATTAAAATCTATGGCTCATAATCATTTCTCACAGGCTTCAACTTGATCCGATGGCCAACATTATTTGGATCTCCCCCACCCAGGCTTCAACGCACGCCTCACACATCCCGCAGTCTACGGTAAAATGGAAACTAATGGACGTCAATCAAGGCAAACATGGAAGTCAGTCAAGGCAAATAGGAAGGATGGATCCGTGACTCCGATCAAGACAATTTCCAGCACATCCCGCAGTCAACGGTAAAATGAAAACCCATGGAAGTCAATCAAGGCAAATATGAAAGTCAGTCAAGGCAAATAGGAAGGAGGGATCCGTGACTCCGATCAAAGCAATTTCCAGAATTGTCATTATAATGGAAAAACCCACACCGAGCCCGGCCCCATCTGACGCGCCCCTTCCAAAACTCTTCGTGCCGTTCTGGTATTGCGTCAATAAGGAATGGCGACAGACCTGCCAACATACCCACTCGCATGTTTCCGTCAAGAACATGTGGGACCTGGTTTGGTGACCCCACGCGTCAGTAGGAGCAGTGGAGTGTCTGCAGTGTGGCTAAACCTGGAAAGGTCTACCCCTTTCTTCTCATAAAATACCAACCGTGGACAAGGAAGTAAAACGGGTCACTTACAGTCCGGGCCCACAGAGAGGAGATCGACGAAGAGGTTTAGCACATTTGGTTTTGTCTATTTTTTTAAATAGAAGAAATATCTGGTTTCATCCTCCAAAGAGAGGAGTTAGACCACTGTGTTACAAAAGTAACACACTACACGCCCCGACAGAGTTTACAAAATAAACGAACTGACTTGACATGTAATTATGAAAATAAAAGGCTATTATGAAATAGAACACGCAAGCTAGAGACAATTAGTTTTGTTCTAATTTTTAGATATATAGCTTTTGCTATGCACCTAAATATACATTATGTCTATATACATTGTAAAAACTACTTCCTCCATTCCAAATTATAAGTCGCTTTGATTTTTTTGGTACATCTAATTTGTTATGCAATTAGATATAATAATATGTCTAGATACATAGCAAAATGGATGAACAAAAAAAGTCAAAGCGACTTATAATTTGGAATGGAGGGAGTATGTATCTAGAAAAGCTGGAACGACTTACAATTTAAAACAGATGGAGTACTTAAAACTTACTTGATAAATCAGTTGATTATGCCAAGAAGAAATGCTTTTTTTTCTTTTGTCCAATAATTTTTATTAGTTAGCTTTCTAATACCCAAAAATCATCTGAAGAAAGAAAAACAGGATGGGAGAGAGGGAGAAACCGAGGAACAACCAGATAAATATCTATCGCGGTTGAGCACATATATTTATTACTATATCTACTATTTAATTTAAAAAAAGATTAAATACAATTTTTTCTTTCATTTATCAAAAGTGAATTATAGAGTTACTTTAAGAAGCTATATCTACTTTAAGAAGCTTGGTACGGCATCTTTGATTATTTGGGATGAAGTTTACATGAAGTGGCCATGAAGATCTCCAAGAAATGTTTAAGGACTTAGGCAGATTGTAAATTATATGATTAATGCGAGAAATAACTTTATTATGCCTTGTTACATGTAAGTGTTTCTCAGATTGTATATACATGGTCATATACAATTGTGTGAAAGTTGAACTCTGGAAACAAAAATCGTTGTTTGGTTATTTTCATGTACATCCTGAAATAAAGCCGTAGCGTTAGCACGGACACTATACTAGTATATATAGAACATCAAATCTAGAGTTTGGATGAAGAAATCACGCTTTTGGATAATTTCACTGTGCAAAACATGGCACACAGGATGGTTTTGGTACTGTTCAAACTGGCTCAAATCGGTTTTTACTATCAAAATTAGTCCACGGCAGTTTCTGGACTATACAAACCGGTCTGATCTGATTTTCCCTGTCATGTTCAGATTTGATTGTTTTTTACATGATTTGCAAGGGATTTTAGCCTCCCACGAGATAAGTCCACCGCCTCAGCTCACCCAGTATATAAAAGGGCTACGATCGATTGAGGAGGAGGACAATACCAGAAAACATAGATCAATCTACTTCTTATCTTTATTTTGCCCTAATCTCTTTCAACCTCCATGTTGCTATTATTCATCTCTTATTCGATGACCAAATGTGGTGCTCTAGTCTTGCAGGTCAACCTAGTGCAAACCGTCGACGTCCTCACCTGATTTGGTCCCTCCATGATGATATCTACAACGACTCATTTGCTAGTTTGCCTAGAAATTAGCCATTCTTTGTCACATAAGCGTGATAGCTATCCTTTGTTGGTTTACTTGTAAAACTCATCGTTATTCACAGTGAAAGTGTGATAGTACCCACCGCGTTCTTTGGTTGGTTTGCATTCGGCGGGTTTTGGGTGTGGGACCAATATTCACATGAACAAATACAAAGTGAGAAGTGGGAAAGAGATGAGATTTTGGGAGTTGTTTGGGTTGGCAAGGTGGCCTTGCGTGTGAAATATGAAGACTTGTACAAAATTAGCATGAACCAGGATAGTATAGTAGCTGACAACTTCCTAGAAGGAAACTAGGAGTTAACTTTGAGGAAAACTCTCTCGGGCAGTACTTACAATGGCAAAGCCTGATGTATGGGCTTAAACTTTTGTACTAAAACACACGGACGCACGATAAGATAACAATACTGTAAAATTAAATATCAACGTTAAAGTGACATTTAATAAAAAAACAAAGTTTGTGAAATTAACACAGTCACGGAGCGCGCCGCGTCGCATGCTCACAAACTCTACTTTATAGACCTTTCTGTGATGTGGCTAAGATAATGTTTTATATCGGCAGGAAGAAATCTCCGATGGATCATTTCTTTTGTGCGCCAAAAAAATCAACGAATAAGTTCCGTCGCATCTTCGTAACATCTTGTACACAAGTTCGAGTAGATTGCCCGTGCTAATGCTATGGCAGCATTTCAAGGATACACGTGAAAATTAACAAATGAATTCTTTTCCCATGCCCATTCTAACGCTACGGTAAACAATAAAAAGACTATGTTTCTTAAAGATGAAGTAAATAGTAAACATGCGCGTGACTATATTGTGATTGCTCATGCATTGAGATGGATGAAATTTATGTATTGACACATTTATGTGATAAAAAATCATATTAACCATTGTTAACTGTGATTCATGACTACTCTCATGATGCAACACACTGGAACACACTACAACCCTGATATGTTATCTGTATGAACCAGGGAAGAGAACTGAAATTACTAATTTGTCATGCCCCATTAGACAACATAAATCCCACAAAGGGATCATGTTAAACATGAGAACTGATGAATGCTCGAATTCTTTTGACATGTCCGAAAATATAAGGAAATTTGAAAGACCATTAGACATCATGTTAAAGCATGAATAGATTTTTTGTTCCTTTATTTACCATATATCCCGGTATCTCAACAATTAGCATACCATATTGAATCGTAAAAAAATTGGACCATGGTGAGATACAAAAGCATCTGATTATGCATAGTAGATATAGTCTCTGATGGACAATGAGACTATTTTTGAAGCAAAATCTACAAATCCTTCACTATTTTAACAGGGCTCCAGTGGTACCGAAGCAATCTCAAGTAGGTTTTCTATGTTTTAGCCTTTATTTTGGATAACCATTAATTTTTTTCGTCGGTAAACAATGTTAAACAGTTCGGGCAGCCTAGCTAAACTGATGTAACACATTGCCTCCATCTGATCCATATCCACTCCAAGTCAACATAAACATGAGTTAAAAGCAGGTTTCAAATGAATTCCTTACTCAATTTCACCCACCTTCAGACCATGGTGAATCAACCAGCAGAAATCAGGTAAAAGTGGCACACACACAGAAGACAATAGGAGTAGAAAACAATTAAAAAAGGGAAATCTGTATATACATGATATTTGAAATTAGAAATCAAATCACCATGGTTAAGGGGCTGCATGCTGCAGTATTCTTTTGGAATCGAAACGAAGGTCGATTCTTCTACATGGTCGAGAGAAAATCTGAAGCATGACATACAGGAAAGTGAATGGTCAGCAAAAAATTAGAAGCAAGACATAGTAAAAAGCACATGTTACCCATATTATACCAATTTAAACAGTTGTAACTTTAAATGCAGAAGTAGTAATATACAAGTCCTATATTAAATAAAAAATCAGAAGCAAAGTTTAACTCTCAAAGTGATTATATAGAACAAAGAACAGTTAAACCTGGGGCTTGAATATTGGGAAGTTCTTGAGCAAAAGAATGCTAGCGAATGACAAGGTTGGAATGTTATTTTCACAAGTTATGAGAAACAAATAAATTTTTAAGCAAAAGAATGCTAGAGAACAACAAGGTTGAAATGAACCGAAATTGGTAGCTCCTGATCTATTGAATGGAATTCAGGGTACAAGGGGTATCAATTTTATCCAAAACTTAAGTCCATGGCTATGAAAAAAAATACATTAATATTTTAGTT